>NC_140989.1:65842268-66103193 GCF_052327205.1 Somniosus microcephalus
TGACGGAGAAGTAAGCCTTTCTAGTTACATATGCCATTTGGTTGATGGTGAGCACACAAATGGCTAAGTGTATTTGTCAGTGATGCTCCATACTTTGGGGAAGTTGGCAATCCACTAATGATGATGGCTGTTAGGTATATGCATACATGCAAACCAAAAAAAAGTAAAAGTTGACTAATGGCTCCAAAAAAGCTGACATTTCAAAAAGACTCCTGAATACAGTCTATAGCATGTAATTATAGAATAAAGAATAAATTTGCATTAGCCAAGCAGTAATTTAACTTTAAAGCTGTAGCGCTTGCTTTACCGACAGCCACTCTACAGAGGAAGTCCAAACCTGATCCTTACTTAGATCTGTCCCGCTTAGTGCAGGGGTCACAGGAAGCAGCAGTGCATGCACATTACAACAGAACCACGGTGGCTCATGGGATACTGTTTGAATCCCTGCTGATCTTCAAATGCAGACACAGACAAGCCAACACTGGGTTGAAACACTGACTACCGATTTAAAACATGGACACTAGGCGCGTAGCTAATAGAGTAACAGTGATAAAGGGAAATAATATTTTATTTGGCTGCTCCAATTCAAGTATAAAGGAATAAATGTAGAATGGAAGCAAATAATTTCATACTATCTTTGCATTTGTCAAGTGAAACCAGCATTTGTTGCTCTTCATTGTTCCAGTACTCCTGACGCATTCATCCATGTGAAGCTGCGGCTGCACATGAACACATTAAAAACAGTGCTGCAGTGACTAATGGGGTGGCTCAGGACCCCAGACTTCTCTCCGCTTCACGCCTATTTCTCTCTCCCTTTCAGCTCTTTTCCCCCCTCCTCCATCACTTCTTTCCATCTGTCTTTCCTTGCTCCTTCATTTTTCTCTCTTATTTTTCACTTTCCATTTTCCCTCCCTTTTCTACTTCTTCTTACCTCTCTTTTGTTTTTTTTCCTATGTTTCTATGTCTCCTCCAAACCTTTTCCCTATTAAGTGGTGCAGACCAGACTTGAGAGAGCCCAATTTTAGCAAGCCAACATCAGCATTAATGGGGTGGAAATGCCCTTAAAATGAGGTTGATATACATTGCCCCATTAACACTGATGCTCCAGCCAATGCCATTTTGAAATATCCTAGATATTCTAGAAATGGTTTGTGCATGCCTACAGACTGCCTCTTTCTCTAGATTCAGAAGTCAAATCCACTCCAACTGTATCCACACTTTAGCTCATGGGAATTCTTGAAAGCCTAAAACGAGTCATTAAGTTCCTTAAAGATTAGCAGTTGTCACATCTGTAAATCATAGCAGAAGAAATAAATGGCTTATGTAATTCTGGCTTGGTGCTCATCAAAAGTAGTAGCTGTTCTGCGTTAACAAATACTGGGTCTAAACAGAATTTTTTTCTGAACTTAGAGATAAAAATTGGAGTATTTTACTTTTTTTTCCTGCAAGAAAAGTAACAAAATGTTGGGTGTATTTACAGATTAAGTTACAAAAAGGCAATGCCCCCACTGCACTTTCAGTGTAACTATTGATTTTCACAAATCATAGGACTATATTCAGGAGTGTTTTCAAGTTTTCAGCTTTCCGGGGACTGTTAGTTAGCTTTTGTTAGTTTTCTAGGTTGAAATATATGGATCAGGCTCGACTGTGAAGCCCTTCTTGATAGAATAGCCTGCTTACATTCACTAGGCTCACACAAAGAAAATGGCTACTTGGATGAGGTACCAGTAGGTTTCAGCACTTGTGGAACTAAAAGTGAGCATCTTCAGGGGAGGAGGGGAGAAAATGGGGAAAAAAAGAATCAAATGCATATTTATATTTACAGGGCTAATAGAAATAGAAAAGTAGGCTAGTGCCTGGATAAATTATTGAAATATAGTGATAACTGAGCCAGTCTGGGACTGAGTAGAATAGGAAATTATTTCAAGTACCTGTTTTTGAATAAATTATGTGAATGACAATTGAATAGTAAAAATGTATTCAATCATTTGTGCTCCCAGACAAGTGTTATAAACATATACCTTCATTCATATAGTTAACCATATGTAATTGTTTGTAATAAATATGCAATAAACGTAGCCAGCTTAACATGTCACTGAGGTTAATTTCTTGCCAAGTGCAATAGAAGAAATACTCACTAAATAAATGTTTATAAAGTGCATCACCGAATCCAAAATTTACAAAAATCTTCTATTTTGTCACTGGTAATTCTGGTTTGAGAGAGAAGGAAATTAATACAGTTACACTTTTACCCATCAGAGTGCCTGCAGAAAACTTGATGATTTTCTTTAGAAGCATTTGTAGTACTACCCATTTTGATTTGATTTTGGTTGAAGTTCAATAGGTTGTTTGACGGGCAGGACCACTCTGTTACTAGCATTATGGACGGGTGTCCCTGGTTTAGTGGTGAGGGTCTTGCATTCAAAAACAAAGGGCTAAATTTTAATGGGGAAGGTCGGTTCGGAGTGTGGGGGGCTCCGAGGCGGTCGGGAAACCCAGGAGAATGGGTTTCCCGCAGACCCTGCCGAATTTAACAGCTGGGCCTGATTTGCATGGGAAGCCTCTGTTTCCCATCCGCAGCCAGCCAGATTGAGATGCTGGCTGGCTCCAGGCGGGTAGGCCTGCAGCACTAAGCCGCACAGAGGGAGGGAGGGATTGTGTCGGGGCTGGGGAGCAGCCAGAGGAGCGCAGGGGGGTGTGGGTCGGAATCTATTGCGGGCCAGGGAGCAGCTAGAGGAGCAGGGAGGAGGGTATGAAGAAGTCCGGGGGCTGGAGAGCGGCCAGAGGACCGGGGGGAGGGTGCGAAGAAGATCAGGGGCTAGGGGGTGACCAGAGGAGCAGGGGGTAGGGTGTGAAGAAGATTGGAGGGGGGGGGGTGGCAGGAGGGAGGGGATCGGAAGTGATCGCGGGCCAGGTCTAGCATGGGGGGTGTGCAGAGGCAGAGATTGCGGGCTGGGAGGAGCACAGTGCGGGCCAGTGCAGCGGGGAGGAGAAGCGGAGGGAGGGAAGGCCTCATGGGGTGGGGGATTTCTCCGATCGCGGGGGATGGGTTAGGTAGGGATGCTGGATCCAGGAGGTAAGTGTAAAGGCACGATGCAAAACCCAACCAGCTAAAGTTAAATTCAAAATGAAGGTTAAAGCAGAGGCTTCCAGCCTCATTACAATATTTAAATGGACAACCCGCCTCCTGGCAGCGTTTTGGCTGCCCACCTCTGCGCCTCCGTTAAAACCGGAAGTGGGCAGGTCGGAGACGGGTTCAGGTCAGGATTCAGATTGTTAACACTTTACCCACATGCCCCCAACCCACCTGTTTTTTTTAGGTTAAAATCCCCCCCCCCCCCCCCCCCAAAGAGTCCTACAGTTGAAATGACAATTCAAGAAAGGTCCTCCAGTATAATGGAATAGAAATTATACACTTTTAGTAGTTAAAGGTCATTTGAAGATATTCACCTTTAAAATATGTTGTTTTATATTTGTTTTCCTTTTTGAGGTGTGATTCTCCTTTCTCTTTTCCCCTTTATTTGCCGTTGTCCCGACACCATCCACAGACAAGGGCAATTCACACCCAGGCCTCCACCAATGCTTACGTTAAATCCGCCACTAGGTGGCACAGAAGAGCAGCCTGTAGATGACTCCATCTGATTTCCCTTCTTCCCTGAGAGGGAAGTCTCTGACCTCAGCTCAGAATCTTCCTCACAGCACCATGGGTAAGGCTGGGAACTAACCATATGGGTGGGGTTCGGGGGGAGGATTGTCAGGTACAATTTACGTTCCAAGGTACAGCTTTAATATGCTGTGTGACAACACCACCTGAAGTTTTCAGTTTCTGTTTTAAAAATGTTATACAAGAGAAAGCTTTACACTGCATCTATTGGTGCTATACCTGACCTAAGAGTGCTCATGACTGGGACCTAAAATAGAAATTCTTCCATTTCCTAACACAAACATTCCTGCCCTATTGAGCTCCATATTTGCCACAAAAAATTAATAAAACAATGTTATTATGTAGCCTTTACTGTGATAGTAGTTGCAGTTACAACCTCAGTATAAGCAAAAGTGAACATTGAGCTTAATGATGGTAACAATTATGGCAAACTGTACAACATATGTTTCCAGATAAGTTTGCTTAACTTGGTATGCCTGTAATTGATAAAAATCTTATAATTTGAATTCTTATAACTGATGTTGATGCATTCCAAGGAACTGGAATTCTACATGTTCAAAGAACTTTCGGTACAGTGCTGCATTGCAGAAATATTCAGGCCTGAACTTAATGCATGGAAATAATTATTTTCTAAAATATGCAGAGAATTGAGCTCTTGGTTAAGGCAACAATAAATGTTCATGTAATCCATACTGGCACCACAGTGCAATTATAATTGTTTGCAACTGAATGCTAAAGGATAGAAACAGAGAAGGCTAAGATGCGATTTATTCAAGGATTTTTAAATTATGAAAGGTTTTGATAGTGACTGGGGAAAGACTTTGATGGGGAGTCATCAATTGATGGATCATCAATTTAAAATTGTTACTAAGAAAGTGAGGAGAGACTCAAAAAAAATTCTTCTTGCAGTGGGTTGTTGGAGCATGGAATGCTTTGCCACAGAGAATACTTGAGGCAGAGACCACTGTATCGTTTAAGGGAAAATTGGATACATATTTGAAGCAGAAGATGATACAGGGCTATGAGGAGAGAGCAGGGCAATGGGATTAATTTTGGATTGCCCTAACAAAGAACCAGTACAGAAATAATGGGCTAAATGGACTTCTTCTCCGTTGTAAACTCTATGGGGCTGAAATTCCAGCATCCAGATGGACGGAAAGTGGACGTGAGTTCTATTGAAGCCCCAATAAAAGTCCCAGAACTGCATTAGAGAAAGGTAGTTGACCCCAGAGTAAATTGATTACCTTCCCTATTCTGGCCATTTAATTGCTGAAATTCTTACATTACAACAGTGACTACTTAAAAATACATAATTAGCTGTAAAATGCTTTGGGATGTCCTGAGGCTGTTAAAGGCACTATATAAATGCAAGTCTTTCTTTAAAGGTAAGAAGACTTTAGGGGTGATTTTAACCTTGCCCGCCCGATGGGAACGGGGCAAGTGGGCGGGTAAAATTGCTGCAGGGTACTTACCACTCCATTCATCCTGTATCCCAGTCGGCCACCAGTTTATTACAAATTTCCAATATGTGTTTCTAGCCAGCAAGGCTCTCTACCAGCAGAAAATATATTAATTGGTTGGAAAATTAACCAATAGATTTCTGTAATCCGACCAGAAAAGCTTCCATAAAGGCTTTACAAAGGTGAAAATGCCATTTTAAAAGTCATTTGAATCTGAGTGTAGTGCTGAGTTTTAGAAGTTGCCAGTGTTTGCAGCAAGCATAAGTTGGCTGCACAAATGTTAGATTTATCTATTACTATACCATGTACTGGAACAAAGAATTCAGGCTCACACTGGTGAGCTATGTGGTATTTTTAATGTGACGTTATCATATATTTTATATTCTGGTATGTATTGCATTCTAAAGCATAGCGGGAGGTTTTGAGGGCTCCCACCCGGAAACAGGATGGTCATGCCCCAAAAATGGTGGGGAATGACTTACTACCCTAATACCGCCAACGGTGTGACCATCTCTATTGTTGCTGGGTGGCCAGAGTGCCCTCCTGAGTCAGGTGGTATGTCCTTTTTTAATATGCAAATTGAGGTCCTAAGACATACATAGGGCCCTGATTACAATTTTTGGACAGTACTGGGCAGAACATTCTGCAGCAGGAGTGTTCCTCTGGGCTCCACAAAAAACAACCTGGGTCGCTGTCCTATGCCAATAAGTCCCAGCCCTCAAAATGGACTGCGTCTCCCATCGGGTGGCTGCCCAAGCACGGGGACAAAATTTATCCATAGTGTTTCTCCAGCTGTTATACTGGAGACATTGTGACGTGACTCAATTGCTGGACCATTACATTGGGTGGATTTCAATTGAGGTGCTGCAGCTGAGGGAAAGTGAGATTCATCAGTTTTGTATTACAGATTTCAGGACAAATTTACATCATTATGGCCATAAATGAGCTAAGAAAATCATTATACACAAGAGTATCCCACAATAGGAACTAACCTCTAACTCGCTTCCAAACACAAAGAGATACTTAAACCCAATGAAACAAAGCAAAAGTGGAATTTCAAGGTTTGATTATCATTTAATTTTTTTAATGTTTGTTGCACTTCAGGCTTTCTCCCACCATTTTATCTTGTGCTTACAATAAAAATGTAGTTTCCATAAGCAGACCAAGTCTCCTTTGAACTGAAACTAGCCCCTTTATGCATGCCATGTCTGAAATAATGTGCCCAGGATTAACAATTACCTTTTTATTGTGAAACTGGCCATTGGAGACTATGTAGGATGCCCACCAAATTCTCCTGTTTTTACCAAAAAACAGAAAACTCCACACCAGCCAATTAAATATGGGTTAAAACTAATAGAATTATTTACAAGTATGATAATACACAGAATCAGTAAGGCATAGCAAATTATTTAAAATATAATAGGTAAAATAATAAAGATTGAATCAATCCAGAAGTGATTAAAATGCCCTTTCTTATGTAGCTTGATAAGTGACAGGACTCTTGGATGAAATATAAACCTTCATGATGCAAAATTGACTGTAGCTGATGCAAATATCCAATCCATTTTGCCTATCGGGAATATATTACAACACTATAAACAAAGTGATATTTCACTAAAAGTTTGCTATTGGCATTGCATTTTAAACTTTATATAATCATATTGCCAATGCCCTGCAATGAAAAATCATCTTTTTATGAAATCTTGTAACAAAACAACTCAGGATATTCTTTTTGTTGTCACTTAAAGAAGGCATTCTGAATATTACAGTTCAAATTCATATGATTCTGAAAGGCCAGTTACACTACACTTTCTGGATTGATGCAAAATGTTTTCAGCTTTGCGTCATCACAAACTGTGTGGTGCCATTCAGGTGTGAAGTCACTTGAATGAAACTTAGAGATGTGAGGCATAACTTGGAATGTTCCCAGCCAGTCCATTGGGCCACCTGGTAACTTTCTAAAACTTATTAATGTTGGTAGAAATAAGCCTGCTTTATCACTGAAATTTAACGACTATTCTGATGGTAGTGAGTATTGCCCTTCATATATGTGGTGGCATGCAGAGACCTCCATTTTTCCTGGCTACAGAGCAATATGGAGCCAGAAGTATAATTTGCACCTGCCAACCTTGTATATCTCTAAATAAGTACCAGTCTCAAATTGGAACTTGCAATATTGCAAAGCCCAAAGAGAGTTATGAATTCTTACCAGAATGCAGGTTAGCCTACATAACAAAAATACCTACACTTCACAAATAATTTAGGTGTCAGCCTTGGTTCAGTGGTAGCACTCCCACCTCTGAGTCAGAAAGTCATAGGTTCAAGTCATTTGAGCCCATAATCTAGGCTGGCACTTCAGTGCAGTACTGAAGGAATGCTGCGCTGTGGGAGTTGCTGTCTTTCAGATGCGATGTTAAATCAGGGCCCCATTTGCCCTCTCAGGTAGATGTAAAAGGTCCCATGACACTATTTGAAGAAGAGCAGGGGAGTTCTCCTGGTGTCCAGGTCAATATTTATCCCTCAACCAACTTCACTCAAACATATTTTGTGGGATCTTGCTGTGTACAATTTGGCTGCTGCATTTCCCTACATTATAACAGTGACTACATTTCAAAAGTACTTAATTGGCTGTAACGTGCTTTGGGATGTCCTGGGGTAGTGAAAGGCACTATATAAATGCAAGTTCTTTCTTTTTCTTACTTAATTCATCGACAGTGAGCCACCTTGCGATGTCCTGAGGATATGAAAGGTGCTATATAAGATGCAAGTTCCCTCTTTCCTATCTGTCTTTAATTCCAAGAACCCGTACTGTGCAGATGCCACTTTCAGTCCTATTGTCCCAATTACAGAACAGAAGTAGAAAAACATTAGGCATTGAGTCCCATTTGAGACTGATTTAGCTTTGTGGAACATACTAACTGTTGCCACAAGGATGGGGAGCAGTTATTGCCCTGAACTGGCGGCAGATGATGCAGTTTGATTTTTTTACCCTCCCCAGTGGAGAACAGCTGGCTCAGCTTGCTGCCTCCCACAGAAATAGGGCAGTTCAGGAATGTGTGGCGATTGTGTGGCACCATGTGTTGGTGTTCCGAGGTGTTCCTATTGCCCAAGATTCTGCAAATCACTCTGTAATTGTAAAAATAAGGGCCAATATTTTCCCTGCACGATTTACCTGTTGATTTTTCTCAGTTAAACGTGGTATGTATGGATTTGTGAGTGTGAAACTACATGTAACCAATCTTTGCACAGTGCTTTGATTCACCAATGACCATCCCACAGCTTTATCTGTTTGTTATTTATCCATATGACACTTATGTGGTATTTCTGCTGTGGAAATGTGAACTATGTTGTCGTACAGTCTCTGCTAATGTTTCTTTTATTTCATTGATAAACATTTACAGTTATGCCATTTTGACCTTAAGAGTGAATGGATTGTAACTACTGTGATAATACCATTGATCTGCTTTCTATATGCTGTGACATCTTAATATGGAACCAAGTTGGTGAAGTGCAAATGCCAGATTTACCTTTGATTCACATATTCAGTTACATGGACAAAAATCAAGCTTTCAAATTTGAAGGGGAGCTTTTCTGTTGACACATTGGCTCAGATATTATTGTCAAAATAACAATGAGACTGATGACGTTTGCTTTTATTTATGTGCAAATGGTACAGCAACTTAAGGCGCGGGGCAGATGTGCAGTTAAACATGGATATCCAAAAGTTGTTGTCCGAGTTGGGCCGCTCCGCCATTAGCTTCTCAAAAATGGCATCTGGCTGTCTGGCATTAAATGGCATGATGTTGCTGTATTTGCACGGTAGATACGAACTAAACTCGCCACAGAAAGTTAAGTCTTGTCCTTTCCAGTCTAAATACCCTTTTAACAACATGATGTGTTAATTACTGCCAAACAACCTCTCTGGCACTGAAAATTAACTATTACAAGTGTGAAGTCTCATTCCTTCAGGTTTTAATTGTTATTGGAGATTTTGAAAAAGGATTTTTTTAAATTACCATTTGTTTCCTTTTCCTTTGTTTTCTCTCTTAATCCAAACTTTATTGCCCTCGCTTTCTGTACATGATTTGGCATTGAATTCACCCACCCTAATTTGCACTACCTTCTTAGTCCCTGTACTGTTAATTTCACAACCCATCAATCTGATTGATTAAGGAGATACACTGTTGCTTGTCCTGTTCACTCAGGTTCTAGATGCCTGGTTGCCGTCGCTGCAACATTATCAGCTTGCACTTTCAGCAACTTGCCATGCAAAAAAATTAGAAACCTAAACTTGCAAGGACAAGTCTAACTAACGGCAAACACCATTAGATGCTGCAAATACAGCAAAATCTGGGCCATTGAGGTTTTTGCAAGTATATGTGCATTTCTACAGTTGCACCAGAACACTCTAATTCAACAAATTCTGATTAACCAAATCATTTGAAGGTGATTGTGTATTCAATGCCTCATACAATTCATTGCAGGATTTTTATGTTGAGCTACTAGAAAACAGTTCAATGCTGAACATTGTCACTTGTCGGTTATGTGAATAAGTGACATTTAAAAATATATTTGGGAATGAACTTACTTCCATAAATTATCCTTTACAGATTCCACTACCTATTTCTGATTACCAATTACAGAGCCAATCCAATTTCTGCCAGTAGTTTTCAATTTTTAGAAGTATAACTTTGAAGGGAGATTTACAGAGTGTACAATCAATACTGATCGTAAGAAAATATGCACCAGCAGGATGTTGGACCAGATACAAACCTGATTCAGAAGGAAGTTTGAAGGAAGCGGGCATAATTTCTCTGGCAAAATATGCTTTTCCTGTGCAAGCTGATTCCAAAATTACATTGGCATTGAAAATAGATGGCTTATTTCCAAAGGCATCCAGTTGAAAGAGAATAATACCTTGTTTACTATTCAAAACAGATTTGGATTGATATGTAAATTTGTTTTAATTCAACATTGATTTCTATAGTAAACCTGGTGAATGCCATGTTTCTGGCTCAGATCTAGATTCGAGACCTGGTCTAGTTCAATAAGATTGGAGAAAGCAGCTGTTACGAGTTCATACCCAAACCTTGAAGCACGTGCATCTAAACAGTCACTATTCCAATCCTCAATACAGTGAATTTTTTTCATATCTGTCACTAGTAGCTGGAGGAAACTAGTATTTGTGGATTCCCTGGGCATTGCTCATCATGAGTTGAAGGATATGCTCTCTTTTTACCTGTTTCTGGTGTCTTCATGCTATGTGGAGGAGGGTGCATCCATCTGAGCTTTCCTTCAGTATCTTTGTCTTGTATTTCTCTCCATCTTCATTTGTTGTTGTCTCTGCTGTTCTACATCTCCCTGTTTATGTCCGCTAATGTTTATGTCTCTCACTTCTCATTTGCTTCTGTCGCAATCTTTGTCCTGTTCTCCTTCTTACCAGTTTTACTTCTCTCTGTCTCTTTCTACTTTTTCTGTTCTTTTGGGATGGTTGCGGTAGTGCGGTAGGTAGCTTACCAGGGTTGCAGACCAACTTTCTGATCACAAGTGGAAGAGGTCTGTCCACTAGGCATCAGGGAGCAGAAACAATTGGGTCAGGGCAAAATACAAATGTGAAGTAAGTGGTACCACCTACCTTGGGGATGCACATTGGAAGCAGAGAGTACGAAAAGATAGGTATATAGTAAGTATATTGGAAAGTTAAACCTAATAGTTTAAACTTGACACCAAGGTGTGACAGCTGGACAAGACAAAAGTAGCACTAAGTGATATCTCCCGTAAGCACAGGAAGTATATATGAACATATGTAAGACTTGCATGTAAATTTATGCAGATGTTCTTTTAACTTTTTCTTTTTCTTTAGATTTTCTTTAGGTGGTATTAGGTGCAGCAAGCATGCTAGGTAAATTGGAAACACTGTACAGGAGAGTGAGACAGCTATAGACATAAGCCAAGTTTGGCAGCCATTTTCTCTACCTAGTATAAATGGAGTGAATGCACAAACCAGGAGAAGAACAGACAATGGGTCCATATATGACTTCTGAAAAATCTAACCTCTTTTTCAGTACTAATTGAGGTACAAATGATGGTACATTTTAAAGGAGGACAGGGAAAGTGAATAACTCAGTCTAAAAGTTCAAAAATCCTTCACTACAACTTAAGAATAATTTTCTCTTTAAAACAAGTCATAGGCTTAACAGATAGGTTGGATTGAAAAGTTTGTAATATTCCAAATTGTGGAAAGCATGGTATCTGAAAGATGTAGCTTACATAAGTGACAAAAAGAAACCTCAGTGCTAAGAAGTTTTTTGAAAAACTTTTAAAAGAATATTCCCTCTGGCGAGTGGGTCAATAACTTGGGTCATAGATTCAAAATCATCGGAAAAAGATCTAGAGAGGAGATGAGAGAATTTTTTTCACTGAGTTGTCGGATTCTGGAACGCTCTACCTGAAAAGGTGGTGGAAGCTGATTCCATAAATAATTTTAAGAGAGTTGAACAGGCACTTGAGGATGAGGAACTTACAGGGTTATGGACAAAAAGTTGGGATGTGGGACTAAGCGCGACTGCTCTTTCAAAGAGCCAGCACAGGCGCGACGGGCTGAACGGCTTCCTTCTGTGCTGTAAATTTCTACGATTCTATGAATGAACAAGAATTTTTTTCCCTCAAGGAATGTTTATATGAAATTTGAACTCAGCAGGGGTGAAATTCAACTTTGGCGGGGGAACAAAACAGATGGTATCAGATCAGCCGCTCATTATCATTTCACCTGACTTTCATTTCCATTGACTTCATTGGAAGGGAAAATGGGACGGGGTGTATAACAGGCAGTTGATCCATTACCGTCTGTTTTGCTCCCCTGCTGAAGCTGAATTTCACCTTCAGCACCATGCAAAAGCCATACAATAAAATTTATAAAAGCAGACTGAACAGCACACAGTGGCTTTGTGCTTGAATAACTTATCTGAGGTTTGAAAAATATGCTAATAAACTTTAATTTCTATCTAGATAAAATGAGTGGACTCCTGGCCTATCACTTTTCCAAATGTCTAGCCTAGCCTCACCTGCTACTGATGTGTTCTCTGCAAGGTTAACGTCTTGATGTGAACGGGAAATAGCTTGAAATGCTTCATGGTTTTGCTAATGTCACTGGTATAAATGGAGTGAAAGCATCAGCATATATTTCCATGTTTTGCAAAAGTCATCTCTCATTCACTCAGAACATTTTTTGTGAAAAGAATGGTGGGGGTAATTTTGACTTTGGGCGATACAGATTCAGCTGCCAGTTACACATCTCTCCCGAAATCGAGCGGCTGAATCGCTATCACCCATTTTACACTATCGCCCAAAGTCACAATTACTCCAGTATGTGCTGAATGCACCCCCGGGGCCACTCTTGTGGCCATTATATCAATCATCTCAAGAGTACAATTGAAAGGCTGCCTTCAGACTTCTCCCATTTAGTTTCAAGCTGTGGGGAGGCCCAAGGTAAAGGAGAAAAACAAACAATATATATTTTTAAAGTACAGTAGTATTTTTAAAAAAGCTAGACGTTTTCCCTGTTCTGTTTTAAATTATATTGTAACTAAGATACTTCTAATCTGCAGAATCTATTAAGAGATTCAGATCACTTTTAAGTTTGATTTGAGTTACTTTACCAGCAAGCACTATTTATTGCAGCACTGCAAGATTATTATCCCCAAGGCTCCAGGAATGTCTGAGAATGTATTTTAGTGGCCACAATGTCAGGAGAAGTCGTTAGGCCAGGCACCTCTTGTTACTGGTAGACAAATGCTGTATGATCAGCTCATGCCTATTATTAATAACTATAAAGCTGCCTGTTTACTTGTATTCCTGTGCTACATTCACCTTGCTATGAATTTAAAAAAGGGAAATGATGGACTGCCTGTCATTGGTTTTAGCACCATTATTGGGTAATAGAAATGTACAATGACAACAGTCAGAGGTTTTGTTACAGTACAAGATCACTTATTTATAGCTGGGGACAAACAATCAAAATCCCATCAGTGTAGTTGATGTATTGCTATAATGTCCATCTTAACACCAAAATGAAGAGTTCTCCTTGCCTTTAATAGCCACAGCATGTTTCCTGAACCAGGTAACAAAATTACAATGCATCTATATGAACTGTCCTAAAAAATATAAATGTTATGTGATTGCTCTTTAATGCCAGTTTCATTGCATTGCTAAAACCTGTTGTTTCTTGTACTTTCTTATACAAACATAAAATTGCACGTTACATCTGACTACAGCACTATTTTGAAAGAATATAATAATTAAAGATGATCAAAGAAAAAGAGACACATGGGTTTTCAAAAGTCTTTTTGCCAAAATTCCACTTGCTTCAGTTTAACCGCACCATCACTACGACCACCTGTTTCCATTTCTGGAACGTTGCTCAACTCCACCCCTGCCTCAGCTCATCTGTTGCTGAAACCCTCATCCATGCCTTTGTTACTTCTAGACTTGACTATTACAATGCACTCCTGGCTGGGCACCCACATTCTACCCTCTAAACTTGAGGTCATCCTAAACTTTGCTGCCCGTGTCCTAACTCACACGAAGTCCCGTTCACCCATCCCCCCTGTGCTCGCTGACCTATATTGGCTCCCAGTTAAGCAACGCCTTGATTTTAAAATTCTCATCCTTGTTTTCAAATCCCTCCATTGCCATGCCCCTCCTTATCTCTCTAATCTCCTCCAGCCCCACAGCCCTTTGAGATATCAGCGCTCCTCTAATTCTGGCCTCTTGAGCATCTCCGATTTTAATCATTCCACCATTGATGGCTGTGCCTTCAGCTGCCAAGACCCTAAGCTCTGGAATTCTCTCGCTAAACCTCTCCACCTCTCTATCTCTCTTTCCTCCTTTTAAGATGCTCCTTAAAACCTACAGCTTTCATCTGCCCAAATATCTCCTTATGTGGCTTGGTGTCAAATTTTGTTTTCTAATGCTCCTGTGAAGTGCCTTGGGACGTTTTACTACGTTAAAGGTACTATATAAATACAAGTTGTTGTTGTTTATATGAATTGAGGATATATGATAGAGATATAAAAGCATGTAATTACTAGAAATCTAAAAGAAAAACTGAAAATGGTGTAAATGCACTCATTTCAGTCAACATCTAATGAGAAAGATAGGTTGATGTCTTGTAAAAACATATTTAAAAAATATATATATATCTTTGGAAAGTGGAATTCTGGTTAGTTAGTTAGTAATGTGAAGACATAAAAGTTCCAGTGCATTTGTTTGGTGCATATATCTTAAATAATAATATTTTCATATTATGTTCCTAGGGCTGTGACTCCCAGATGAGCATGTCTGAGATGTCCTGCAGTGAAAGCACTTCTTCCTGCCAGTCTCTGGCTCATGGCTCAACACCAGAAATCCTAGTTGGTCTGCTGTATAATGCCACCACTGGCAGACTGTCAGTCGAAGTCATAAAAGGAAGCCACTTCAAAAACTTGGCAGTGAACAGACCACCTAGTGAGTACAAGGCTTGTCTATGATGAATGACTCTTGTGTAGACTGAAAATATATATAACATTTCATTTTTTTAAAGCTTATTGAATTAGTGCAGGCACTCAGTTGGTCACCAAATGAAGATATTTCTCCTCTGTTATTAATTAGAAAAAACATGTAAAGTAATGTTCTTTGGAATTTGGGTGTAGCTGTGGAGAAATCCTGACTTTTTCATCATCAGTAATGCCAATTTAGTAAGGAATATATATGGAATAACACATGGTCAGGAGTAAAGTCCCAACTCTTATTTCAGTGGGAAGACTCTGTCATTGGTGCTTAAAAGCTATTTGGGTCTCTACATTGATGAAATAATAGTCAGCATTCCCCTCCTGATTCTGTATGTTGCTTTTTATTATATATGTGTTAAATTGTTATTACTTCCAGATTTTACTAGTGTCAGATCCTGCACACAGTCATGTAGTAAAAGAGAGTAACCACTTCATTTATTGAAAGTTTCATATTACAGTATAATATGTACTAGATTCTAACTAATGAGTAGTTGTTTGAATTTTCTACTTCTCAGTAGTCAGATCTATAAAAAGACAAAAATAAATTTCAATTGACTTGGTGAATTATATTTGATCCCTATAAATACCTGGTACAGAGTTGATGCATCAATTGCCTTGGTTTTAAACTGTCCTCTGTCGCTTCTAAGACTCAAGTTTACAGTCTAGACTGATACCTATGAAGGCCTTACTGCAATATTCATTTTTTGGCTAACAAAAAAAAAACTAATAATATTCAAATCTGTGCAACACCTTCTTTACAGGCTAGAAATCACTACTGGTGATATTTATTTTAAATCGGTGATAACTCCATTAAAATAATGGACAGGGGAATGTCATACGAATGTATTAAGTGTTCATCCACTGTTACTGCCAACAGTCATTTCTAGTCTCATATGTCAGCCAGACATAGTAGTCTTTATTCATGCTAGTGTCATTATCTGTACATACAATAAAAAATAGCAACTTTATGAGCAAATAAAAGGAACAAAAATTAAAGGCAAATGTGGGGAAAATTACACCTCAAAAACAGCAGAAAAGGGACCTCTTTTAAGTACTTTCTTCCACTGCATACTCCCATCACTTTACAGATTAATGTTGTATATTTTTCTCCAGTCAGCACAATTGCCCACTGAGAAAAAATATTTTGCTAAAACTTGTGCAGTTTGAACACTTTCCTGGACCAAGTTATTAAACTGATCTGGAAAAATATCAATTAAGATTCTGTACACATTAAGTTAATATTTTTCTTTCAAGTCACAAACCTTACTGCTGCAGAATGACTAAAACTAAACTATATTACTTAATTGTGTAAGCCCTCAAGCAATTTTTTTTAGGGCAGCCTGCAAACATTTTTGGGTCCTCAATATCCTTCACAATCCTACATTTAAAAAAAAAGCAACTTCTAAACATATTTAATCAAAGTATTGTCAGTAATTTCTAATAATCTATAAAATACATTATAAACTCTAATAGCAACCTCCAAACATAATCACCTTTTTATTGTTCAATAACTTCATACTGTAAACAGTAACAATTCGGAATACATTTTTAAAATTGTGCTAATAATTTGCATTAACCCAAAAACTATGGATTTAGCCATGGTGAAACTTACTGATGCTTTTACCAAGACTTTATGGAACTTAGTATTTGCTCTGGTAAAACATATTGGAGCCAATAAAGATGGCAGATGCCCAGTGTGATGAAGTGTATAGCTGCCCAGTCCTTGGAAAATTGGGCACAGAGTCCTGGGCCTACAATGCGCCGGAGACACTCAGCATGACGCAATGTGATTGTAACACAATAGGGCTAGGAGCCTGCTCACAAATTTATTGCTAGGCTCATTAAGCCACCCAAGTTCCATTTAAATGAAGCATTGACCACATAATGTGCTTTGAGGGCCTGAGCAGTGCCATTGTCAGTGGTATGGCATTTGAACCGTATTATTGAACCCATTGGCCTAGAAATTCATTGACGCCACTTTTGGGGCGCTAAAGTGGGGCGTCCGCTAAAGTTTGCGGCCGCCACCAAATCGATGCCACTTCTCCGATATTCATTAGCTTCGCCCTAGGAGTTCGGGCGAGCGCTAAAACTGCTGCTGGATGCCTCTCTTTGGGCGCTAAGCCGGAGGTGGTGATCGATAGCGCCAAGGCCGGGCGCAGCGCAGGTGCGGCCATCTCGTGATTGACAGCAGACACCCTGGCGCCGGCCAGCTCTTAAGGGGGAAGGGTCGACTGTGTCTGCTGCCACGCCCTGGATAGTGGAGCCCTCCAGCTAGGCCTGAACACTGCTGCTGGACCCAAATAGCGCCTGAAGACATGGAGAAGGCCCGTGAACGTGCGCAGCGCTTCTCAGAGCGTGATCTGAGTGTGCTGATTGCTGCTGTGGAGAAGAGGCGCCATGTTTTGTACCCGGACAATGGCAAGAAGGCGACGGTCCGCGTCTACAGGAGAGCCTGGAGGCATGTCGCCAGCAAGCTGTCAGCCAACAGCGACGTCCCCAGGACCGGTGCCCAATGCCGCAAAAAGTTAAATGACCTCACACGCATTGTCAGGGTGAGTACCCTTTCCAGTGACCTCCTCATCCTTGCATGTGCACCTCACATTATGGGCAAAGGGACCTGAAAGCTCTAATGGCCAGCCTTCATCCAGCAGCTATGGGACAGGCATGAGCATCAATTGCACATTCTGCACTTAACACACTGGCCAAGCTATTCCACCATGGGAGGCATTGCACACCAGATCATGGCGACACACTGGCCAGGCTATTCCACCATGGGAGGCAGTGCACACCAGGTCATGGCGACACACTGGCCAGGCTATTCCACCATGGGAGGCATTGCACACCAGATCATGGCGACACACTGGCCAGGCTATTCCACCATGGGAGGCAGTGCACACCAGATCATGGCGACACACTGGCCAGGCTATTCCACCATGGGAGGCATTGCACACCAGATCATGGCGACACACTGGCCAGGCTATTCCACCATGGGAGGCAGTGCACACCAGATCATGGCGACACACTGGCCAGGCTATTCCACCATGGGAGGCACTGCACACCAGATCATGGCGACACACTGGCCAGGCTATTCCACCATGGGAGGCAGTGCACACAAGATCACGGCAACACACTGTACTTAGAGGCCGTCCTTTCTCTTGCAGGCCAAGCTGGCGAATAATCGCAAGAGCCGGACTGCGACCGGGGGAGGCCGACCCCATATCCAGCCACTCACCGACCTGCAACATCGTGTGGAGCGCCTCATGGGTGGCCGGGTGATTGGGCCCGTTGCATGTGGAGATGCCGACCCTGTTCTGGGCAGCAATGGTAAGGACATCACCTTTTGCACCTCTCTCGTCCCACTTGCGCATCAGATCTACATCCTTTGCCACTGTCCGACCAATGCGCTGAATGCCACCACTCATGCATCCCGCACTGACGCCCTCTCCTCACTCTAAAGCTACTCTTGTGCCTTCCTGCTTTCAGATGGTCAAGAGGAGGTCCCTGAACTTGCCAGTGACAGACCCTCCGAAGAGGAGCAGGAGGAGGAGCAAGAGGAAGGCGGCCCATCAGGGGAACCCTCAGCCGCGGCCACCCAGGCCAATGTAGGGGACACGTCTTCCCTGGAGGGCAGCGTGGCGGAAGTGTCGAAGGGGAGGGGAGCTCCTGGGACCTGCGGGCTGCAGAAAGGCGGGAGGGGGGTGGAAGCTCGGCGGCCTTCTCCCCAGAGGGGGGATGCGTCGGAGGGGAGTCCAATTGCTGGGCCCAGCGGCCTCCAGCAACGCAGGAAGGGTCGGCCAGCTCGGCGGCCTTCTCCCCAGAGGGAGAGTCCGGCCTCCAGTCAGGAGATGCTCTTCGCCGAGGAGATGGAACGCCTCGAAGACTTGTCCGCGGACTCGGCGCGCCGGCACACGGAGCTCATGGCGGCAGTGGCACGGTTGCCTGAGTCCATCGATTCCCTCTCTCGGAGTGTGGCCGAGTTCGGGCCCTCAGAGGCCACCAGTCGGGCGGAATACCGGGCAGATCAGGCAGCGAGTCGGGCGGAATTCAGGGCAGCTCTGTCAGCGACTGGCCAGGTGATCAGTGGTGCCGTCCAGTCACTGGCTGCTCTGATGCGGTCAGTGAACAGGTCAACACGGGCACTCACTGCTGCCACACTCGCTGTGTCAGCCAGGCATCGCCAGGGCACCCGGCGCGCTGCAGCAGCACAGCGGTCTGTCCCTCGGCAGATTGGTGCGCATGCTGCAGTGCTGGCCCAGGCGAGTGCCAGTGTCTCAGGCGACCAGCGAGCGCCTGCCATCCGCCAGCTTGCCGCCATTCCTCCAGCCGCCACTGCCAGTCCCCCAGTGGAGCTGCCAGGAGCTGCTGCAGCGACTGATGCTGGCCAGCCACAGCTGCAGCAATCAACAGCCGCCCGCTCGACGGCCAGACCTCGACTAGGCCGACCCCCAAGGGCATCTGCCGTCACGACATGTGCCCCTCAGGAGCCTGCCCCCAGCCTTGCAGCAGCCAATGGCCTTACTTTGAGGCGGAGCAGCAGGGCGGGCAGGGGCCACCCAAAGATGGCCAAGGCTTCGCCCTAGTGGGCCAAATAGTCGAATGTGTGGCCATTTGTGTTTGTTTCTTGAGGCCGAGAATTGGATGTTTGTTTTTTGAAGGCCGATGATGTGATGTTTGTTTTGGACGAAGGCCGAGAATGACGGCCATTTTAGTTGCCCTATTTTGTTAATCCTCTCCAGGTTGTGGGAGCGAGTAATGTGTTTGAGTGTTTTTTGGGGGTTTCGTCTGTTTTTGGTTTTCATGTGGGAAGGGCCCAGAGTTTGTACAATAAAGCATTTTATTTATTCACATTGTCCATGTTTGATCTTTGAAGTGTTTGTTGCCTTAACCGGCTGAGGGCTTGCGGAGCGGCTGCAATCATGTTCTATCATTGGCACAAGCCATTCCCTGACAGGGGGCCGAGAAGTGACGTTCAATAAGCCGCCGACGGGCGGCCCTTGGACCTTGTGCGTCCCTCCTGGGCTAGTACTCCTCGTCCTCGTGCTCCTCCTGCTCCTCCTCCTGAGGTGGTGGTCCAACATGAGGTGGCAGTGCCTGAGTCCTGCGGATAGCCAGGTTGTGCAGCATGCAGCAAACGACGACGAATTGGGAGACTCGATCCTGCGAATACTGAAGGGCTCCCCCGGAGCGATCGAGACAGCGGAACCGTTGCTTGAGCACGCCGATTGTTTGTTCTATGAGGTTCCTTGTCGCTTGATGGCTCTCGTTGTATGCCTCTTCAGCAGGGGTCGTGGGCGCGCGGAGCGGGGTCATGAGCCAGGTACACAAAGGATAGCCTTTGTCCCCGATAAGCCATCCTCTTGGGGGAGGCTGTGCCTGGAACATGTCAGCCACAGTTGTCTGTCGCAGGATAAAGGCATCGTGGCTGCTGCCTGGAAAGCGGGCATTGACAGCTAGGATGCGCTGCCTGTGGTCACACACCAGCTGTACATTGAGGGAATGGTAGCCCTTCCGGTTGCGGTAATCCTCGGCATGCTCAAGAGGTGCCCGCAAAGCCACATGCGTGCAGTCAATGGCGCCCTGCACCATGGGGAAGCCCGCTATTCTTGCAAACCCCACTGCACGCTGCTGCTGCTTGTCCAGGGTCATGGGGAAGGAGATGAATTGATGTCTCCTTCTGAAAAGGGCTTCGGTCACCTGGCGGATGCAGCAATGCACGGCGAACTGGGAGATGTTAGCGATGTCCCCAGTAGCGGATTGGAAGGAGCCGGAGGCATAGAAGTTGAGAGCCACCGTCACCTTCACTGCCACCGACAGAGACGTCCTGCGCATCAGCTGTGGCTGCAGATCTCTCTGAAGCAGCCAGCAGATGTCTGCAACCACCTCCCTTCGGAATCGCAGCCTCCTAACACACACCGCGGCAGACATGGTCAGATAGGAGGTCTGCTGGCGGTATACCCTGCGTGGGTAAGGCCTCAGTTGGCGACGCCTGTTGCCCCCTCTGCGTCTAGCCAGGGCTGCCACTCTCTCACGGCGTCTGTAAGCCCTTCTGGCATAAGGCTGAAATTCAGCGTTGCCACCCAATGCAGCCCCCATTATATGCTGGCAAACACTGAGCTCTGAATGAAGGCAAAGATAATTGGTAAGCTCTGGCCTGAGCCAAAAATACCTGTCCAAGTGTTGGTCCAAACCAGTAAACTCTCCTCCTTGGTCTCTGTCCAAAAAACCGTTGCACAAGAGTGAATGCTGCAAAATGGCTGGCCTTTATACTGCTGGGTAAGTGCCCTTTAATTTGCGCTCCCCGCGGCCCGGCTGGGCTGTGTACCGTTCCACTTCACAGTCGCTCGGGCCGCCCGGCGCACAATGGGCCGGCGCGAGTGAAGTTCCGGTTCGGGGCGCACAAAAGGCGTTGCACTAGCAAATGACGTCATGATGTGCGCGCGCAGCAGGGCGCGCGCTAAGACTTTGCGCCGGTGCTAAATGTGTACTGAAGTTGGGGCGAGGCGCAGATCGCGCTGCGCCCGGCCGCTAAGCGCCTAGCGCTCGAAATCTACTCCTCCTAAGGCGCTAATGGCTGCCGCGCCCAACTGAATTTCTAGGCCATTGACTTTTTACTGACTTTGGCTCTGACTCTGAAAAATGATTTACAAATCATCAAAATTGCCATTTCTTTGCATATAATTGGATTTTCCTGCAATATTTCTGAAAATAGGTATTTGCAGGCAAATTTTAGAAAATAGAACTTTGGTAAATCGGCAAAAGTTTTGAAAATGTTTGCCTTTTGCAATAAACATTGATTTTACATGTTATACTTGCACTCTGCGGTAAAGCCACAGGAAGTTAGTAAAACTAATGTTGTGTGCATTAGACTGTAGATAACCTTTTTTTTAGTTATTTTATTATATAGATATAATCATCATGTTAAAAGCAGTGAAAGTGCAACAATTTCCTTACTAAATAACAGCCACATTTGTCTATATTTGAATATTTGACACTTCAATTTGATCATTATCATTTTTTCCTGCAACATTTGTTTTCAGTCATGTACTTGAAGTAACCTTTTTTTGCAGCCTATTTTGCTAGATTGGTCATGTAACTCTCTAACATTTTATGCTACATGGCCAGAGGTAAAAAGTTCAAAGTTAACATTATTTTCCCATTGCTTGTATCATTAAAGTTTGTAATTGTTGCACTATTACTGTGTGTAGAAATAAACTCCACTTTACAAGAAGCTCATTCTGAAAATGTATATATCTCAAAAGGACTTGTTAACCTACTTCAAGTGACATTTGAAGGCCCATCCTACATGTTCACAGATAAGATTATGTTTTAATTTGATATCTGCTATCGTGACAAATCACAAACTTGACTTTATGACAAAGAAAATCAGTTGCAGATTTTGGCATAGTGGTCAATAAGATGGGCAATGTGATGGCACTCTGCAGTACAAGGGAAACAAGAGCCTTTGATTTTCTTGCTTATGAAGAGGGAAGGGATAGTAATAGACTGAGATTGCAAAGTAATTACATTTCTAAAAAATTGTAAGTATGCACTTTTATGGCATGATAATGAGAAATTGTGTCATTACATCAGGATACTATCTGTTGAACCCTTTCTTGTTACTGAACTGTTATGCTCTTGTACTTTTACCACTGCAGTAAACAGTGTTCCTCGTTTTAACTTTTGACCTATGACCCTTTCTCACCCAACTATTGACATCTGGCCATTATTTCTTTTACTGCTTTCCACCCCCTGTTGTCAGATGGACTGTTCTGTTGTCTAAAACACTTGATAGGTGGGCAGGTTTATATAATCCGAGGTGAGTTCCAGTACAGGATCGCTATTTAGTGGCTCTTGTCTCTTTCATGTGAAAGAAACTTGCCAGCAGTGAAGCTGTCCACCATTCGCACTGGCTTACTAAAAGAAACTTTTAACTAATGTTATTTTCTGTGATCAGGATAAACTATACTGCTGGAACTAACCATCTCTCTTTATGGAAAAAGATGTGGAGAAGGTCATTCAGACTAGGTATACAGTTCTATGATTCACTATTGTATATAGAATCAGGATATTAGAAGCGTAGTGTTTTTTAAATTCAAAACAAAGGTACGGCTGAACCCTGATAAACACATATCTGTTTTGCCAAAAAAATTAATGCTTTGATCAGGATTTTTATAAAACTCCAGGTAAAGATAGTTGACACACCTTTTATTGCCTAATCATTTGTGAATTAATCATTTATTTAACTAGTTAATAGTTGCAAAAGCAAAACAGAAAACATTTAATACAATTGTGTATATATTTAACACAATTTCTAAAATGTACTGCTCTCTGTAGGTGATGTTTGACAGTTGTTTGACCCAATTTAATATTTTGAAGATTCAGAACTGGGAATATCTCATGCTTGGATCCAGACCTTGCACTTAAGTATTGGCCCAGATTTTGCGGTGGGTAATGACGGTGAACTGTCAGCGTTCACTGTCATTACCCCTCTGAAACTAAACGCAACTTCAGGATTTAGCGCATACGCATCTAAACGCGGATATCCTGAAGTTGCGGTCAGTCATTCACTGCTCCAACACAGGCTGTGCTGTGGACCCCCCTCCCCCGCATAGTTGATAATCAGTGAAATCAGTAGAATTGACGGAAACCTGGGCTTTTCCGCGCTAATATCACTGGTAAATACCCCATTAAATGTTAAGCCTTGTTGGAATAGGTGTAACTGGGGTTTTAACAGTGTATTGACTGCTAAACAACCGTGCTGGCCCTGAAAAGTTAATTTTTATATTTGTGGCATGTCAAATTTCTCCATGATAAAAATTAAAAAAAAATTTAAACTTAAATTTTTTTTTAAAGGTTGTTCATGATATTTCAGCTTCTACCTTATCCTCATGTGAAAGTCCCAATCTTTATTTCGCCCTCTGTAACATTTTTTAAAAGTCTGGATTAAAGCTGCTTTTCTTTTCCTGGTTTGCTGTCTGTGAGAATTCTTCAATGTGATTGGCTGCTTATACAGCTTATTGATGTCACTGCAGCTCTTCGCTGGGAATTCCCATTACAGAGCACTGCAATCAATTGTGCATTGAGAAACCTCCAAGTTTTCGCCACAGAGTCGCGAGATCTCCGTGGGAAGCTTTCTTCGAGGTCAGCGGCAAGCACCTTCGCTTCGCCGTTGACCGCAAATTACAGGCCATGTGTTCTGATCAAGATTTCATAGTATTAATGTGATCTGGTTTATTGGAGTTTTACGCCTTGAATCACACATGGTAAACATGATTGACAATTTATTTTTAATAAAACCTGAAATTCTGAACAAAATTACCAGATAACCTGGATGAATTGGTCATCCAGAAATTAGAGACCAAGGAGTAATTTTAACCTAACATGCCGAGCAGGAAACCCACAGGATCGGGTGTACCCCACCTAATATTACTCTCTCTTGACATTTCTGACAGCTGGATTATGTTAAAATTGCCCCTCAACAGTCACAATTGTTTCACCAAAACACTAAGATTAGCCGGGAGCAAATTCAAATGTACCTTTATAATTAAGCCTATGTCTCAATTTGGGAAACAGTGGCAAAATTAGGAAATTGCAGATAAAATTAGAAAAACCACATTCTTGATAGCTAGATCCAAGTAGGGTAAGTGACAGTTTGCCCCCTAAACTGTGGCTCTGCCAAATTACCACTGCACACATTCTGAAAACCAGCTCAAGTAGACAGCTGAACTCCACCAGATCAGGCAAACAAAAAAGCTTTTTCCATGGATATTATTGCTCTATCCCTTCTGACTTTCAGTAAATAAAAAATAAAATAAGTCATAGTAATATTTATATTTTGGCAATAGAAAACTATTATTTAGTTCAGTTATTACCTATCTTCTAAAAAGTACAAATGAAGAGGTATTTAAAATTATGAAGGGATGGAAATAGAAAAAAACTGTTTCAAGTGACTGAGAGGTTTAGAATGAGAGGACAAAGTAAATTACTATTTAAATGGAGTGAGACTACAACATGCTGCGGTACAAAGGGATCTGGGGGTCCTAGTACATGAAACACAAAAACTTAGCATGCAGGTACAGCAAGTAATTAGGAAGGCTAATGGAATGTTGGCCTTTATTGCAAGGGGTATGGAGTATAAAAGTAGGAAAGTTTTGATGCAACTTTACAGGGCGCTGGTGAGACCGCACTTGGAGTACTGTGTACAGTTGTGGTCTCCATATTTAAGGAAAGATATACTTGCATTGGAGGCAGTACAGAGAAGGTTCACTGGTTGATTCCTGGGATGAAGGGGTTGACGTATGATGAAAGGTTGAGCAGGTTGGGCCTATACTCATTGGAATTTAGAAGAATGAGAAGTGATCTTATTGAAACATATAAGATTCTATGGGGAATTGACAGGGTGGATGCTGAGAGGATGTTTCCCCTAGTGCGGGTATCTATAACTAGGGGGCATAGTCTCAGAATGGTTGCCCATTTAAGACGGAGATGAGAAGGAATTTCTTCTCTCAAAGGGTCATGAATCTTTGGAATTCTCTACCCCGGAAAGCTGTGGAGGCGGAGTCACTGAATATATTCAAGGCGGAGATTGACAGACATTTGAACTAACAACAGAAAATGCTGGAAATACTCAACAGGCCAGGCAGCATCCGTGGAGAGAGAAACAGAGTTAACGTTTCAGGTCTGGGACCCTTCATCAGAACTGGAAAAAGCTGGAAATGTAACATATTAAGCAGGTGCAGAGACGGGGTGGCGGGGGGGTTTAGGAGGGGAGGAAGGAATTGAAAGAACATACTGTGAAAATGTTGCAAATGGGAATGGCAAAATCATACTGCATTAAAAATGGGGGCAGGGATTATTATCTGAAATTGTTGAACTCGATATTGAGTCCGGAAGGCTGCAAAGTGCCTAATCGAAAGATGAGGTGCTGTTCCTCGAGCTTACGTTGAGCTTCATTGGAACAATGTAATAGGCCGAGGACAGAGAGATCAGAGTGGGAGTGAAGCGGAGAATTAAGGGGACAGGCGACCGGAAGCTCAGGGTCACCCTTACGGACTGAACGGAGGTGTTCCGCAAAGCGGTCGCCCAATCTGCGTTTGGTCTCCCCAATGTAGAGGAGACCGCATCGTGAGCAGCGAATACAGTATATTAAATTGCAAGAAGTACAAGTAAATCGCTGTTTCACCTGGAAGGGGTGTTTGGGGCCCTGGACAGTGGGAAGGGAGGAGGTAAAAGGGCATGTGTTGCATCTCCTGCACTTGCACAGGAAGGTGCCAGGTGAAGGAGAAGGGCTGTTGGGGGTGATAGAGGAGTGGACCAGGGTGTCACGGAGGGAGCGGTCCCTTCGGAATGCTGAAAGGGGAGGTGAGGGGAAGATGTGTTTGGTGGTGGGATCACTTTGGGGGTGGCGGAAAAGGCGGAGGATGATCCGATGACTGTGGAGGCTGGTGGGGTGAAAGGTGAGGACTCTGAGTGCGAGTCAGCAGAGAGTGCTGTGAGTTTGGGTAAGTGTGTGAGTTAGGGTAAGTGGGGTGTTAGGTGCTCTTTTCAAACTTTAACTCTGTGGGTGTAGTTAATAAGGCCTTTCTGGTGCAGAGTGAGTGTTGGTAAACCATTTAACTGGTGTAATTAGAGGGATTGATTTAAATTAAATCCAATTAATTAAAGGGGATACTAGCATCTATAATCGGGCAGAGGGTGTCCATAACTAACAATAAAAAATTTAATTAATTACATAGAATGGAGCAGGTGATGTGTTACTGTTGCGAGATGTGGGAGCCGGTGAACCCCATTGAGGCTCACGGTGATTACGTCTGTGACAAGTGTCTGCTGCTACAGGAACTCCAGCTCCGTGTTGATGAGCTGGAGTCTGAGCTTCAGACACTGCGACACATCAGGGAGGGGGAGAAGTACCTGGACTCTGTGTATCAGGAGGTGATCACACCTATGAAGTTAATTAATTCAGATGTAGCCCATGGTCAGGGACGGGACGGTGTGACTACGAGTGAGGCAGGTACGGGGATCCAGGAGGTAGAGCTGGAGGAGCCGCAGCCCTTGCTCTTGTCCAACAGGTTCGAGGTTCTTACTCCCTGTGCGGACGGGAGCAGGGACTGCAGGGAGGATGAGCAACAGCACCGTGGAACGGGGGGCCATTCAAGAGGGGGGAGTAACTAGAAATGTTGTAATGGTAGGGGATAGTATTATTAGGGGGATAGATAGAGTTCTCTGCAGCCGAGAGCGAGAGTCCCGAAGGCTGTGTTGCCTACCCGGTGCCAGGGTTAAGGACATTTCCTCTGGGCTGGAAAGAAACTTGCAGTAGGAGGGGGTGGATTCAGTTGTCGTGGTCCATGTTGGTACAAACGACGTAGATAGGACTAGGAAGCCGGTTCTGTTAAAGGAGTATGAGCAGCTAGGGGTCAAATTAAAAAACAGAACCTCAAGGGTAATAATCTCTGGATTATTATCTGAGCCACGAGCGAATTTGGCTAGGACAAATAAAATTAGAGAGTTAAATGCGTGGCTCTAAGACTGGTGTGGGAGAAATGGGTTTTGCTTCCTGGGACACTGGCACCAGTACTGGGGCAGGAGGGAGCTGTTCCGTTGGGACGGGCTTCACTTGGCCAGTGCTGGGACTAGAGTCCTGGCGGATCATATAACTAGGGCTGTAGAGAGGGCTTTAAACTAACTAGTGGGGGGGAGGTTCCTAGAGAGCAAATAATAAAAATGACAACAGAGAAGGTCATAGACTTAGGTAGCAGTGGGGAAATTAAAAACCAGAGCGTGTCAGGAAGGGGCAGAAGGCATGGAGTAAAAGGTAAAGTAATAAAAAGGGCAAAAGCAGGAACTAAGTGTCACAAAACATCTTTGAAAGTTCTCTATCTGAATGCACGTAGCATTCGTAACAAAATAGACGAGTTAATGGCACAAATAACTACATATGGGTATGATCTTGTGGCCATTACAGAAACATGGCTGCAGGGTGACAATGCCTGGGAATTAAACATACCAGGTTATTTAACGATCAGGAAGGACAGGCAGGAAGGAAGGGGAGGTGGGGTGGCTATGTTAATAAAGGAAGGAATCACTGTAATACAGAGAAATGATATTGGGTCAAAAGATCAGGATAATGAAACAGTTTGGGTGGAGGTAAGGAATAATAAGGGGAAAAAAACACTAGTGGGCGTAGTCTATAGGCCTCCGAACAGTTGCAACTATGTTGGACGGAGTATCAATCAGGAAATAGTTGAGGCTTGTAATAAGGGAACATCTATAATTATGGGGGATTTTAACTATCATATTAATTGGGCAAATCAAATTGGGCAGGGCTGCCTTGAGGATGAGTTCATTGAGTGTATTAGGGATGGGTTTCTTGAGCAGTATGTAACTGAACCGACCAGGGGGCAAGCAACCTTAGATCTGGTCCTATGTAACAAGACAGGATTAATTAAAAATGTCCTAGTAAAGGATCCCCTTGGAATGAGTGACCATAACATGGTTGAATTCCATATTCAATTAGAGGGTGAGAAGGTTGGATCTCAAACAAGCGTGCTAAGCTTGAATAAAGGAGACTATGAAGGTATGAGAGCGGAATTGAGTAGAGTGGATTGGGAAAATAGATTAAAGGGTAAGACGATACATGATCAGTGGTGTACATTTAAGGAGTTATTTTACAACTTCCAAAAAAAAAATATTCCACTGAGAAGAAAAGGGTGTAAAAGAAAAGACAGCCATCCGTGGCTAAGTAAAGAAATTAAGGATAGTATTCAACTAAAAACAAGGGCATATAAGGTAGCCAAATCTAGTGGGAGGATAGAGGATTGGGAAAACTTTAAAAGACAGCAAAAAATAACAAAAAGATTGATTAAGAAAGGGAAGATAGATTATGAAAGTAAATTAGCAAAAAATATAAAAACAGATAGTAAGAGCTTTTATAGTTATATAAAAAGAAAAAGGGTGGCTGAAGTAAATGTTGGTCCCTTAGAGGATGAGACCAGGAAATTAATGGTGGGAAATATGGAGATGGCAAAAACACTGAATGAATATTTTGTATCAGTCTTTACAGTAGAAGACACTAAGGCCTAGAAATTCGGTGGGCTGCGCCACCAGTTAGCGCCCAAAGAGGGCACTTAGTGGGTTTAGCGCCACTGGCCACGCCTCCCGCGAAATTTAGCGGGGCGCTAATGGTGGCATTAGCCTGTAGCACTGCGCCACCACCGATGACGTCATCGGTGTGCGCAGCGCCCCGCTACCGCCCCGATCGCGATATTTGGTCACGCCCCCCACTGTAACGCCGGTCGCAATTTGCGACTGGTTCAGGGCGGCCTACTTGCGGCGGTAGTGGCGCTAATTAAAAGGGAGGTGCGGGGTGGCCATTTTTTTCGCTGGCCGCCTGCCAGCACCTCCTCGCGCCACCGTCCCCGGCCTCCTGAGCCCCCCCCCCCGGCCAGTGCCGGCTGTGTCCCAAGAGCCCGGCACTTCTCCTCGGTGCCGGGCTCTTTTGCCGGCATTTGCGATCTCCGATCGCGCTGGTGCAGGCCCCTCCCCTTTAAGAAGGGGAGGAAGGCCTGCAGTACCACAGCATACCGTGCCGCAGCATGTGGCGCAGCGGCATGGTGCGCTGCGATATTCAGTTGCAGCGCCCCAAGAGGGAAGCGGGGTGCCTCGAGCAGCGCCCCGCTTCCATTTCGGGCGCTGAAACTGAATTTCCGGCTGGCGCAAGCGGCTCCATCCGGAGCGGTAATTCCGGCGCCCAGGCAAGCTTGGCGCCCCAAACGGGGTGCCACCGAATTTCTAGGCCTAAGAATATCCCAACACTGGACAAACAGGGGGCTATGGGGGGGAGGAGCTAAACACGATCAAAATCACTAAGGAAGTGGTACTCGGTAAAATAATGGGACTCAAGGCGGATAAATCACCTGGACCTGATGGCTTACATCCTAGAGTCTTGAGGGAAGTGGCGGTAGGAATTGTGGATGCATTGGTAATAATTTTCCAAAACTCCCTGGACTCAGCAAAGGTCCCGGCAGACTGGAAAACTGCTAATGTAACACCCTTATTTAAAAAGGGCAGTAGACAGAAGGCTGGAAACTATAGACCGGTTAGCCTAACATCTGTGGTAGGTAAAATTTTGGAGTCCATTATTAAGGAGACAGTAACAGGACATTTGGATAATCATAATTTAATAGGACAAAGTCAGCATGGTTTTATGAAGGGGAAGTCATGTTTGACAAATTTGCTGGAGTTCTTTGAGGAAGTAACATATAGGGTGGATAAAGGGGAACCAGTGGATGTAGTGTATTTAGACTTCCAAAAGGCATTTGACAAGGTGCCACACAAAAGATTATTGCTTAAGATAAAAAATCACAGGATTGGGGGTAATATTCTGGCATGGATAGAGGATTGGCTATCTAACAGAAGGCAGAGAGTTGGGATAAATGGTTCATTCTCAGAATGGCAATCAGTAACTAGTGGTGTTCCGCAGGGGTCGGTGCTGGGTCCCCAACTCTTTACAATCTATATTAACGATTTGGAGGAGGGGACCGAGTGTAACATATCAAAGTTTGCAGATGATACTAAGATGGGAGGGAAAGTAGTGAGTGAGGAGGACATAAAAAACCTGCAACGGGACATAGACAGGCTAAGTAAGTGGGCAGAGATTTGGCAGATGGAATACAATACTGGAAAGTGTGAGGTTATGCACTTTGGCAGGAAAAATCGTAGAGCAAGCTATTATCTTAATGGCAAGAAACTGGAAAGTACTGAAGTACAAAGGGATCTGGGGGTCCTGGTGCACGAAACTCAAAAGGTTAGTATGCAGGTGCAGCAAGTGATTAAGAAGGCCAATGGAATGTTGGCTTTCATTGCTAGGGTGATAGAATATAAAAATAGGGAGGTATTGCTTCAGTTGTACAAGGTATTGGTGAGACCGCACCTGGAATACTGCATACAGTTTTGGTGTCCATACTTAAGAAAAGACATACTTGCTCTCGAGTCAGTACAAAGAAGGTTCACTCGGTTAATCCCGGGGATGAGGGGATGGACATATGAGGAGAGGTTGAGTAGATTGGGACTCTACTCATTGGAGTTCAGAAGAATGAGAGGCGATCTTATTGAAACATATAAGATTGTGAAGGGGTTGGATCGGGTGGATGCGGGGAGGATGTTCCCGATGATGGGTGAAACTAGAACTAGGGGACATAGTCTTAGAATAAGGGGCTGCTCTTTCAAAACTGAGATGAGGAGGAACTACTTCACTCAGAGGGTGGTAGGTCCATGGAATATGCTGCCCCAAAAAGCTGTAGAAGCTACATCATTACATAAATTTCAAACAGAAATAGACAGTTTCCTAGAAGTAAAGGGAATTAAGGGTTACGGGGAGCGGGCAGGAATTTGGACATGAGTCTAGGTTCGGATCGGACATGGCCCTGTGGGTAGCAGAGCGGGCCCAGGGGCCGTGTAGCCTGATCCTGCTCCTATTTCGTGTGTCTAATTCTGTTAGATTCAGGAGATGGTTCTGTGATAGTAGATTGGCAGTTAGGATCAGATCAGCCATGATCTTATTAAATGGCGGAGCAGGCTCGAGGGGCCGATTGGCCTACTCCTGCTCCTATTTCTTATGTTCTTATGTAAGGGGAACCCTATCGTGGTTCTGGGAGGGAGGGGAAGGGGTGAGAGCAGAAGTGCGGGGAAATAGAACGGACACGGTCAAGGGTCGTGTCAACCACAGTAGAGGGGAATCCTCGATTGAGGAAAAAGGAAGACATGTCGGAAGCACTGGTATGGAAGGTGGCATCGTCAGAACAGACGCGGCGGAGACGGAGAAACTGGGAGAATGGAATAGAGTTCTTACAGGAAGCGGGGTGGGAGGAAGTGTTGTCCAGGTAGCTGTGGGAGTCGGTGGGCTTGTAGTGGATGTTTGTCGAAAGTCGATCGCCAGAAATGGAGATGGAGAAGTCAAGGAAGGGAACAAGGGAGTCAAGTGGTATGGGGAGAGAGCGGGAAAGTGGTGTTGAGGACAAGATTGGATCAACCATGATCTTATTGAATGGTGGAGCAGGCTCAAGGGGCCAATTGGCCTACTCCTGCTCCTGTTTCTTATGTTCTAAGTTGAAAGATTAAGGATAGAGAGCAGGAGAAACCTTTTTACACAGGATTGTGAAGCTGTGGAATGCACTACCAAAATTAGTGATCGAAGCAGAGACTATGATGGGAGCAGATTTTCATCTTAAGCCCAAAACAGGCGCAAAGTTAGTGGTGCACCTGCGGCACCCACTCAAGGCCACAGTCAAGAGGCTCGAAACATTTTCGGGTTCAGGCTTTATTTGAATATTACAGTGTAGTGCCTGTTTGGTGACTGCAGCTTGCCAGTTTCGGGCGGCAGAAAATCAGCCGGCTTCTCCACTAAGCCAACCGGCAAACAGGGCCTGTTTTGGGGGAGCTGATCCTGGAGGGAGGGCGAGAATGGGCCAGCAGTGAGTGGAACGCTCCTATTCGTTGCACAAACATCTTTTAAAAAAAACCTGAATGGCCTATAGCGGTCCCTTTAAGGACCACTGGTTAGACCGCTCAATGCCTTGTATAACTAGATCCTGATTTGCATAGTTAAGCAGCCTCCCACCTGTTTTGGGTGGGAGTGCTGGGCTTCCATTTAAAGACCTGTCTGAAAATTGAATCAGGCGTGTAAATGGTTGTCCAAGGTGCCCACCAGCTTTTCATCAGCTGGTTGACCATTTTTCAGGCAAGTAACGGGTGACAGATTAACATTTAAGAATAGATTGGCGATTTTGAAAGGGGATTAAAGGGGTACGAGAACAGAGCAGGCACATGGGATTCGGATTATGTGTTTCTGCTTAGTAATTTCTATGTAATACTATGTTTGAGGAATATTAAAGACAAAATAGATTTTCTTCCTTTTTAAAGAAAAGGTTGCTCCAGTGCACACATTATGTTAGTGTACTATCTTTTTAGTTCTGGGACCTGTTTTTAAATCCAGTATAGACTGATTGCTGTTAAGGGTTCTACGTGAAATAAACTTGGGCAGTTTCAATATAGCACAGGTATGAATCCCCAGCAGAAAACTATCTGAAATTCAGCAGTAGTTGGCACAATACTGGCAATCTCACACAGGAAGCCCATCATAAATGAAAATTTCACAGTGTTCTTCTGAAGTTGGGGCTGACATATATTGTTAAGCCAGGATAGGAGAGTTGTATATAGAATGAAGCCTATACTATACTGATGATATAGGACTGTCGACAAAGTGTAAAATTGAACATTTCTGGACACTGTCAACCCTCACCTTGGTCAGTACAAAATTGGAAAAAAAAACTAATTACTGCAAGAAAAAGATTATGCCCGACATTCAGAGTCACCAAGATTCAAGTTGATAATGTTTCTCAAACAGATTCAGTTATTTTCACGTAACAAATTTATTTTCTTCATAACTGTTGCCAATGAGTTCAGAATTTAAACAAAGAACAATAAAACCATGGAGAGATTGTTATTCCAGCTCTTGCTATACTTAATGTCCATCCCATGCCAAATTGTTTTGATGGCATTCTCTGTGCTCCCTGTTACCCCTTGTTCCTGATTCATTTTCATCACCTCTGCTACCTTTTAGGCATACCTTTTCATTTCTTCTATGTATTGTATATTCCGTTATGGAGACTGACTAGTATGCTTACCAAGTGTTGTGGCTAGTGGAAGCTTGCTAAGTGTTTGATATTGGTAGCGGTATAGTGATTATAAAAAGAGTGTTTTCTTGCTTCTGATGCCTCTGTTAAACCAAATTGCTTTTCCAGACACGTATGTCAAGTTAACATTGCTGAATTCTATGGGCCAGGAGATGTCCAAATGTAAGACGTCCATCCGTCGAGGTCAGCCAAATCCTGTGTACAAAGAAACGTTCATTTTTCAGGTAGCACTGTTTCAGCTTTCCGATGTGACACTCATACTGTCTGTGTATAACAAACGGAGCATGAAACGCAAGGAAATGATTGGCTGGATTTCACTAGGCCTCAATAGCTCAGGTGAGGAAGAGCTGAACCATTGGACTGAAATGAAGGAATCAAAGGGACAGCAAGTTTGTCGGTGGCATTCGTTATTGGAATCCTAATGAATATGCTGTGGACTGCAGTGGGCTTTGGCTCAGGGGTTCAACACAATTTCTTTCAGACTCTTTCTTAACCAAACCAACGGTTGTAGAACACGACAGTTGCCTCATTATTGGCTCAGTTCATGATAATGCTGGAAAAGAAATGACTTTAAGGAAAATGTGAGGGAACACAATTTCCTGTATAATGTGTATCATTTACTATCAATGCAACATATAGGATGAGGCACAAGAGTTTTTAGAGAATTAGAGAAAAATTATACTATTTGAAAAGCCCAAACAACATGGTCTCTAGTGTTCAAGTCGTTAGTTGAGGATATGCAGAAAAATAGTGGTCATATATTGCAACACAAGATATTTCTGTGAAGTTGGAATGTAGGCTATATAATAGAAGAAACTACCATATGGTAAATTATTTTGGTGAGGCACAAATTTAGCAATTTTACTTTTAAATGGTCGTGGCAGTGAAATATTAGTATATCATATATTAGTGATTATCAAAAGTAAGAAAAACACATTCAAGTATCGGCTATTAACATTTTGTATGTCCAGCCACCACCACTGGAATCTGTTTTTTGTTGCTGAAGTGAGTTGCTATCTGACTTCCCGTAACAAGCTTTGTGATTGGAAGCAATTGCATGCAAAGTACGGCAGGAAACTCTAGTACCACAGAAAGCAAGCACAATAATACTGTTGATTGGTCACTGTATCAGAAGCCAACTGGCCACGATTATTAATTATACTGAACAGAAATTTTCCTATCATTTTATTGATTAATAAAAAAAAGTTGCAACAATAACCACTCACTAAAATAATTAGTTATATGGTATGTGAAGGTGCCTTTAGTACTCACTGGCTTAAAAGCTGAAAAATTCCTCTTAGCTGTGCCCTATGGCTGGTGTATTGATCAGCCTCTTAACTCCTGTACATGGAGTACATATATATGGTCACCAAAGCAGAGAACTGCTATTTGAGAGCAGGACATGGTGCATTGCTGAATTGGGTGGGTGGGGGGGGGGGGGGGGGCGCACTAGTATTCATTTCTCCAGTATCTCTGATGGGTATAGCAGTTGTATAAACAGTGTGCATCTGCTGTATAAATGATATACAGCCCCTTTATGATACATGTGTCCTTACCAATGCCAGCTTTTCCACAATGTCTACTGTAGTACTGACCTACACCCACACCATTCTGTACATGGTCTAGAAGTAGTGTGGACTGCCACAAAATGTAATTGGAGGAAATTAATTTTCCCATCACCAGCATTGTTAATTCTATGAGCACAAAGCAAATTCATAACAACATATTTCAATGTACATAATTTTAGGGGGGGAAACATCAGATTTAGTTTAGATCTTTCAGAGAAATTGTCATGGAATAACCATTTAAAAAAAATAAGAATAATGATCTGGTGTGTTCAAACAATATAGGAAGATCAAATAATATCAGTTTTACTCAGCACTGCTGAATTTATCCTGTAATAAGCTGCATTGAAATATGACTCAGATTTTTTTATACAGGGTCAATATAATTATCACATATTGCAACAGACTTTAATATTTCATACTTTGATACGATAAGCAGTTGCTATCTGACAGCCGTTCTTTTAAAGCACATTGGCTGGAGCAACAAAGCAACTACTTGTTTCAGCCTTAATACCTGAATAAACAAGATTTTTTAGCAAACTACACCAAAAAAAGAGAAATAGTAAATCAGTAACTGCTTTCAGGTATCTGGCCAGTTACTGATTTATATTGGTACCAACACTAAGAAAGTAGCTGCTAGGTACATGCAAATTATCTGGGGGGAAAACTATGCTCAGTTTGTATTAGTCCTTTTTAGTCCAGGAATGACAACAAAATTATATTGTCAGACCATGTTAGAAACCACTTACATTATGGGCTTACTGGGTATTTTAATAGTTCTGGAACCCAGAATTTCATCTTGACATTTTGGACTTTATACTTAGATACTAATTATCAGTACAGTGTGTAAGCTTCTCAGTTTTTAGATCTGGCATTAGAAAAACACATAATTTAACTGTTTGATTTGATCATTTTAGTTGGAAGCAAATCCAGGCACTTTCAGACTGTTGACCAATCAATTTAAACCTATGTGGGTATGAATGGGTGAAGTAATATAATCTATAAGGTAGTACCTAGTTTTCTATTTTTATCAAATGTGTGTTAATCTCTGTAACTGATCATCAGTAGTGAACTTCTACCAAGTTGGGTAAATACATTTTCTTTTGTTGGTATGATAGCTTGTAATGTGTGGTATAATCTCAACTGAATTATATCCTAGTGCGGCCAAAGTAGAGGCCAGGTGCTCATGCACAAGAAGGGATAATAATAGGTGACTGACCCCAACCCACATCTCCTAGTAGCTGCATGGGTGCTCTCAGAGCACCACGGGCAGAGAAAAGTGAGCAATTTGTCCATCTGTCCTCAAGCAGCATAAAATGGGGACCTTTGGGCAAAGAATTAAATATAATATACAAAAAGTTGTAAGATGACCATGTTCACATTGTTAAGCTTTCTGTTACTCAGCAACCCTCCTTCAAAAGAATGAGTAACTTTAAGGGTAATTGTTGCCAATTTGGATCAGAGATAAGAAACAAATCTATTGGTAATGTGGTTAAAAAAATCTTTAAAATCTGTAATTAATTTATTTTGAGTGTTTTATAATTAATTATTTTTAAATGAAAATGACTTACAAGTTGCATTCAGTATAGGTTAATAGCATAGATAAATTATGTGATACTGGATATCAGTTACTGAACATAATGCAACCAGTCTATACAAATGTGTTATTAGCTAACTTTGCATAATTTGATCAATCATTTCCCATTTTATTATATAATTTGTAATTCTATAGTGTATGTTAGAGGTGGGTAGACTACACATCAAAATGCAATGAAAGGATGTTTACAGGTTCTAATGTGGCACGTATTTGGAATGTAATATAAATAAAGTTAAGAAAAAGATGTTACAATGTTGTCAAACTGAAGTTAACAGCACCAAGCCGAAAAAATTTGCAAATAGTCTGCACACTTTTTTTTTTAGGCAGGTAGCAATGACAGTGGCAGAAAGGGCTGTGGAGAGGCTGAGCCTCTACTCTTTTTACCCAAGTGCCCTCTTCCAGAAATTGCTTTCTTTTCAGCAATAACTCCAATATTTAGAGTTTCTGGCAGTGCTAGGCTCCCAACATACTCCCTCTGTCTATAATAGTGCTGATTGATTAGCAAAGTACTGTGGTATACCTGTCTATGCTCAAGTACAATGAGCAGTATTGGTAGTGTGTGCACGGGTGTGAGAGGGAAGGGAACAATGTCAGTGGGTTAAGCAAGCACTCAAGAAAGACATTTCATCACGAAGATACAGATAAAATTACAAAAATGACTCCAGTAGGTCAAATCACAAAGTGTGAGAGAAGTGATGTTTTCTTCCTAGAATCCAGCAGACTCTGGGTTAAAAAGACTGTTGGGTAGCAGCCTAAAACCTAATTTGAGGGGCAATAATTAATCACAGTATTGGGAATTACTGCTGGGAGATACTAAGGTTGAAAATAGAATCACTTGGAACAAATGCAAATCAGTGGAACGATACTATGAAAGATACTGACAAAAAAGTCAAAAATAAGGGGGGAAAAGATGAATGGAAAAGAAAAATAATGCAAAACAAAAAATCAAGTAGAAACAGAAAAAAGTTAAAATAAATAACTGAAGAAATAGACAAGGGTAAAACAAGAAAATAAGATAAAGTACAAAGCATTAGAGAAACAAAAACAGAGATAAGAAAGGAAAGGTAAAGGCAGAAACTGTAGAATGTAAGACATAGATAAAAGAAATAAAATGAACCATAATATAGCTGTTAGGAATTAAAATTACAGAAAGAGGAGCAATGAACCTGCCCCTCCCTCCAATAAGATAATTCATCATGGGGAGTCTGCTGGCAAATAATGATTTTCTCCACATTCCATACCCCAGAGGCAACAGATTCAGCACAACAAAACATAAAGGTCCTTGAAATTTCTAGGGTCGCAGAGGGCAGAAAGTAAGAAGTAGTGTCAGGATTTTCAGTTTAGAAACATGTTCTGGCAAGATGCCACCTCACTTGCACTGTTTCTTTAAATTCAAGTGGTGGGGGCGGGGGGGCGGGGGAATATGGTTGCCAACTCAAGTTTGACGTATTCCTGGTGATTTAATCGTGTGACATTTGATCGTGCCAGTCAATCACGTGACATCGCTCATGTAATGTTAATCACATGATATTTGAGCATGTGACATTTGCCCACACTTATACAGTAAGTTATAAAAATAATAAATAAAACTAAAACCAAATGTAATTCAATTCACTGACTCCCACACCCCACCCCTGAATTCCAACTTCAAGGAGGTGAGGCTCAGTCCTCAGAATGAAGCACCAAAGATGCCTGACTCCCATAATACAATACATTACACAACAATGCACATCATAGGCTGACATGCACTTTCCTTCCTCCAGTTTGTGCTTCTCTCTCCCTCCTCCAGTTGCGCTCTCAGGACTCGGAGTTTCCAGGTGATTTTCATTGGTCCCGATACCATTATCCTCACAACTGGTAATGAAGCGGTGCGTCCGAATAGCGGGGAGACCAGCAGGATCTAGACAACAGGGTTTGGCTGCAAGCCGCGACAGCCAGGGTGCTGTGCATGCGCAAACCACACATACAAAAACTGTTTCTCCCAAGTCGCCAACAGCAGTGCTCAGGAGACCAATTGCCCATTCCGGTAGACTCCTGCCGAAAACGGGAGGGTTGGAAATCCGAGGGGAGAGATTCATGGGCAGATCTTCCATGCCCCCTGTCACGTTAAGGGGTGGTGTCTGGAAGAGATACCGGTTTCCCTGGGATTTATGCCCATTACGTTCACAGTAGGCCTCAGCAGAACTCATGCCAGCTGGGAACAAATATTATTCCCAATGAAGCCTTCAGAAAGGCTCCAAACCTTTACTACATAGGGAATTGATCCCGGAGCCTTCACCCATCCCGGAACTGCATTCTGGAATTCCTTCCTTAAATCTCTTAAGATCTCTGCCCACCTTTAAAACCTGTATATTTAACCATGTCTTTGATTACCTCCTAGACCTTTCCCAATTCCTCTTTCATCTCTGACCACTGAAGCACTATGTCATGTTACATTATGTTAAAGGTTAAAATGCGAGAATGTGGATGAGAGAACAGAAAATGTGGGAGAAAAGAGATAGAAAAGAAGTAATGTTTTTGTAATTATTTCTATATATAATTATACATCTATAAATACATATATTAACTTTACAGTAATAAAGCTACTCCAGATAGCTTCGTAATATATTAACATGTAATATTAAATGATTCTTGAGCCTTATGGATATGAGTTTTAAAAATGGCCAAATGAGCACGTACAGAATTCCCTGGAGATGCATCATTATAAATGTTAAGAAATGAAAGAAGGAAAAAAATAAGGAAACAATAAAAGCAGAAAGATGAGATGGGAATAGGTAACAAAATGAAAACGTGAAAGAAACATTTAGAAAAAGAGAAAGAAATTGGAGAATGTGAAAGGAAATAAAAGACATGGGAATAGCATGACAAGCAGGATATCCTGAAACAGAGAAACTGAAATATAGATACCTGAGGAAATGAATTTCTGGAAAGATTTAAAAGGAAATAAAAACAAAAGAAAATAGAAGAGAAATAAATGAGAGAAGAAATGTAAAAACCTCCCATAATACATGGGGATGCCAAGTGAAAACAAGACAATAGGCTTTTCACTTCTGGGACCTGGGCCAAAACCAGCTCAGATTGATGGGATGAAAATTTTGCCTGCCTGCTAGCTGTAAGGGTCCTACATATAAAATGAGTTTGGGCAGTCTTAATCCAGTACCTCATGAGTATGGACCCACAGCACAAAACTGCCCATCATTGGCACTAAATTGGCAATCTCATTCAGAAAGACCACAGGAAAGGCTGTTGTGCGAAATACAAAATGATATACTGATGCATCAGGGATAGTACAATTCTCAGAAGTTGAGGCATATTGTTAAGAGATTAACGAGAACTTTGCTGTGCCCTAATCATTCTATATTTGGGAGTACTTGATACTGGTACTGGGTACCAAAATGGCCAGAATTCTAATTCCCAGTACTAACATCCCTCATGTTGATCGGCACAAAGTTCACAAAAAAGTGGAAAGAACATAAATAGATTTGAAAAAGGACAGCAAGAGAAGCTGAATATAACCAAAACATAAATTAATTAAAGTATAAGAAAACACAGTAGAACTAAAACCAAGAACAGAAAGAAGGAAAAGACCAAAAATATTTAAAGAAATGAGAAAGGGAGACAATGGAATGATGAAAGGAATGAAAGAAACCAAGGTGCTCACATTGACTTGTCTGCTGGAGTACAATGTACTGTGTAGTTACTAATGTATGACTATGTATGTATCATTGTGCCTTTCCATTCAAATATAAGCCTTTCTGTAATATGTGTATATCACTAACTGGTGTCACCCATATTTCAAGGACAGTAACATCTTTAACACCCTCAACACATCTACACTACATTGTCATGTTGTCAGTTAGAGTAATGGGGCTGTATCAAATAACATGACACAAACATTATCTGACAAAATGTCAAATAATTGAACAAAATCTTGCTGGCAACATATGAAAACAGGGTCTGAAGAAAATCATTTTTTTAATTTACAAAATTTTGACATCAAGTTTACTTATGGTGCCTTTATGCAAATGGCCTGAAAGAGTCTGGATGAATGATGCGATACAAGTAAAAAAAAAATACTAGCCTTGTAACAACCATGCTGAAGTAGGAGTTTATCCATAGCCATCATTAACATATAATCAAATATTAATTGTACCCTTGTTGCAGATTCTGGTATGACTTGATAATTACAAGTTCATCATCCAAGTTCAAACATAGATGCTGATGTTATAAGGGATATAGTGAGCATAATTAAAACAATTTATAACCTCTAGATAAATTTGGTTATTACACAGAACGCAACCAGAACTGAAATTGTAATGTATTAATAGTAGATTCCTAATAGGGAGTAGTTAGACACAGAAGTAGATTTTACCCCTACCAGCCCAGGCGGAGACTGCGTGGGTGGGCAGTTAAAACCAAGCAGATTAGCTACCCACTCGAAACTCGCCCCTTTCCTACCACTTGCGATCTTAACACGCAGGGATCTGCAGGCGGCTGAGGCGTCTGCCTTATGCAGGTAAGGTCCTCATGAATTTATTACATCAACAGGACCCCAATTCCATTTTAACCCTGGCCTTAGTTAGGAAGCTGCTGTGGCTTTCCTGCCAGGCAAAGGCAGGTCGTCAGATGTCAGGATGGGCGAAAGGCCCTCCAAGGAAAGTCACAGCCTCCTCACCCCTCCCGCAACTTACCTGTTTGCCAGCGAGCATGCCATTGGTGCCCAAACGTCCTCTCCTGCCCGCCAGCCAGCTGCTGCTTTCTGTCCATTATGGGTGGGCAGCTGACCGGCAGCATGTAGATGTGGCCCGGGAGTGAAAATATCCCCAGGCCTCAAACTTAGGTCAGAGAGTGTGTTTTACACTCGGCCAATGCCCCTTGCAGGCCCAAAACCCACTAGAGGTTAAAATTGATTCTACAAATGTTACCAACACACATGAGAATTGTGACAAGTAGTACTCAACTCCCTGTTAAGAATCCAGTTCATTCCACACAAATGTAAAATGATGACTGTTTTTAAAAATAGTTTTTTTTTATTCATTTAAAATAATCTTTTCCACATCATGTAGCGTGCCGTGCGCTAATGTGCTTTTGGTTTTGCTGTTTGTCCTGCAAGCACATGTTTTAAATAGTTCCAATAAGAATGGGTGTAATCATATTTTTATATCCTCACCTCTTTTAAAAAGCATTGGCACACAACTTCTATAAATGTTATGTGTAATCACCAATTTCACATGAATGCAATAACTAAGTAGCATTGTGGCTTGTTGTATCAATGTCAGAAGCACATTTCGTGGCACAGTAACACAAAACACAACAGATAAAATGCTGAGTATGTCTGAATTTTATATTGAAGTACAAAGTCACATTATATAATGCCTGTGTTCTCTCACATTTTAATGCCTACAAAACACCGATCTTATCGGTGCCTTATTTTTATCATAGTATTAAATAAAACTTTACAATTGTGTGCGTTAGAAATGTAAACCTAAAGACTTATCTATTTGTAATGGTGTCTTAACATTTATATAGATTTATTGTGGAATCCAGATGTTTCTTAATGGCTACAACTTAATGGGGAAGGATTTGGCAATCTAAACTACATGCATGTTATGTTCAGTTTACATTGTAAATATTATTTTCAGCTTATACCTGGTTAGTTTCCATTTTGCTTCTGAAGGATGTGTCGACACTGCTGATGAAGAACAACAGAAATGTTAAGTTTATCTTTTCTTTCATCCTCCATCCTTTTGATTGGGCTACTTTGGCGGAACAGAGGTGAACACTGTCTCGTACAGAACAGCTATATATGCAATTTAACAAACTGCAGGATTTTTTTAAAGGGTGCAGTTGTGAATGGGATATTATCTTAAATTTCACTGTGCTCCAAAAATCAATTGTCCAAAAAAGTGACCTAATCACCATAATTGGCTACGTTTGGCAGACAGGATAATTGAATGAAATTGTTGCAGGTACATTTCTGATGCCAGGGCTATTGCTGCTTCATTGGACATAGAGAAATTTCAGGACAGGCTACCTCTTTGTCTTTTTGTACTCTACCTATGTGGGAGGGGGATGTTATAACATCAACAGTAGATGTTAGTTGTATTCATTTTTTTTTTTAAATTACATTAAGGCTAATTTCAAATAAAAAATAACCTTCTAGTTAGCCTGTCCCTGAAAGGAATTATATTGCTGATTTGCATCCAGTTAGTGGACTTGGAAAACCTTTGCAAAAATTGTTTCATTCTAAGAATTCATATCAAACCATCCATTGTAGGTATGTTTTGTGCAAAACAACAATGTTATGTTTCCTGGGAGGTAAAGATCATACACTGATGTGTTCCTCCATTGTTACTATTAAAAAGGTTTAAATAATAGAACAAAATATAACATAAGAGTGAACAAAATAATGGGGTGTTATGTAGCATATATTTTGATAACATTAATTGCATCATTTGTTGCTCTTGTTGCCCAACCAAAAGGAATAAAAGGGTATAATTTCTTCTGTGTGTTAATAAGAATGAAAAAATAGATGTGACTAGTCCACAAATGTGCAATAGGCTTTTCTTCTGTTGTTGCTAGTCTCAGTTTGCTCACTAAGTAAAATGTTTGTAAGGAGGCTGGTGAAAGAACAAGAGAAAAATGCTTCTAAATTAGTATGATGCCTTGTTAAAGATTTATGTTAAAAAACAGGTGTTTTTTGTGCATGGTGTAGATAAACAAAAAGGGCGTCCTGAATTGCATTCTCATTTAGAACAGGGATTAGTGATATGAAAGGATTTGCATGTATTAGCACACCATTGCCAGAAATGAATTGTACAGAGGATTTTTCAGACTCACAGAATAAGTGCAGCGGCCATATTACAGCAAGAGCTGGAGAAGAAAGTGACTCAGAAGTGCAGAGTATGATGAGGCTGAGGCATACTACCAGGTCCACAATGATCTGCACATATAGTCAATCATTCATAATGCACGGGCAGTTATACTAAAGGTCATTACTCCACTCCATTTGTAGACCATAGAGTCATTCTGAGCACCTACAAGGGACATCACAAGAGTCATGTCACTACTGAGCAGGTAACTGAAAAACTGTTTCATCATGCACCCACCTACACACATTTTAGCAGAGACCATGAGGAACAGAGGCAGCGAGCGTTTTTCAACATTGGTGGCTTCCCCAACCCTATAGCCCAATAGAGAACAGATATAAAGAGTATATGGAAGAACCAGGTTTCCCATTGAAGAGACATTTGTTGTGCTGAAGCAACACTTCAGTTTTTTGGACCACTTGGAGGAAGGGCAAGAAAAGATGTTAAAATATGCATCCTAGAAGGCCAGAAAAATGAAAACAGTATACTGCATGCCACATAATATTGCCATGGACACACATTGTGCACTTCAATGAGAAGCAGCAGCAAGCCATGGAAGACTAGGAGGACAATGGTATACAAAAGCCACCAGCCTCAGACCAGACTTTATAGACAGGGAGGTGGGTGTGGGAAAGCCTTTTTACTCAGTTCTTTCTCCAGTCTAAGTGAGCACTGCATTTTGGTACAATGGGGGTGAAATTGGTCTTCAGCGAAAACGCAAAACAGGCGATAGCGAATCAGCAGCCCCTTTTAAACTGCATCTGATTTTCTTTTCCACAGCCGAATAGTGTAAAATAGGATTTGCTATCTCCCATTTTGTGTTCTCGCCGAGGGCCAATTTCATCCACTTTTACTTTCTATTGGACATTTTTCAATGACAGAGTTGCTACTTATCTTTCTTGCATAGTTTTTGCTAAGAACTGAATATGCTCAGTTTGTTTTGCTTTTGGAGAGCTGATTCTTTACTGCGCAAAAAAAATGACCGACTGCAATAGATATTCAAAGTAACAGAATTTTATATTGTCTTTCAATGCATGCGATATCTGAGTACATGTGCTATTTAAGTGCATGTGCTCTAGGTGTTCAGCATATTTTTCTGTGCATTTATTGTTTTTGAATCATACACTGCTTTGTGCCACTTCTCTGGGTGTCTGACCCTATATGCTTCCATAGTTGAGGGAGAAGTAGTAGGTTTTCCCTTAGACAACTGGCCAGCTGTATGTGATTTGTAAAACCCACTGAATTGTCTGCAACTTGTTTGAATTGTGTGGGCTTAGTGATTCCGGATGTATTACTTGCCGTCCCTTGTGCAGAGTTACATAATCGCCCAGAACTGCTGCTGACACAAGAGCCAACTGGCTGCTCCTGTGCTTCTGCATGCAAGCCGCTGCTGGGAGGGGGATTGCCCTCATGAGGCCCCCTGCCTCCCCCATGGTTGCCTCTGTGCATTTTACAAGTGAGTTGAAGCTGGCCATGATTCTTGGGGTAAAATATCCATTTCACTTTTCACTGGTATAGTTACTGATTGTATGGAGACAATTGACTTTTCAATTATGTCTGTGTTTTAACATTCTGTGTGTAATAGGAGACCCCATAATGTCTATTTCCTGAGACAATTGAAGAAAGTTAGGCAGCCTGTGGGTCCTCTGCCCTGTACCCGCTTGCTTCTCATCATCCTGTACTTCTTCTGTCCCTTCATCGCCAGTATTCAGTGGTATTTGCTGTGTTTCATGAAAGATGTTACCACCTAAATGTTGCAAGGTGTTTGGTGAAGAGTGTGTGCTGACAGTTGTTGCTGTGCTGACTGTTCCGGTGCTGCTGAGCACTGCAACCCACTTTATTCCCATAATAGCTCTGTAAAGAGAGCCGAGGGAACATTGTGAATACATAAGCAAACTCATCCATATGCGTACTGTATTGTTGTATGAACTATTACGCTCTCGTGCACAACAATGTGTACTGACATTCTGATACAACATAAGGAGAAAAATCATATAATGTATGGTTATTATAGTACATACCAGTTGGTATGCACATTTGTTTGTGCTCCTCTCAAACTGCACTGGGCCCAAAGCTTTCAAAGACCTCCTATCCTATGAATGTTAAATGTTTTTCCTGGGAGGCAGTATCACCTGTTGCAGTTCTTGCTCTCCTATTGTGTGCAACTCTTGTCTATGAGAATAGTATGAATTAAGGCAGGGCAAATTGACAGTTTAAAATTCATTCATTTCTCAGTCAGTAACAAAGGCTCTGTCTGCTCCAACTCCCCCCCCACAATCTCTCTCACCAACCCCCGCCCACCGCACTAGACGCAGCCCAGCTCGGCTGCAATCTTGTGCTGTTAATCAGGCTGGCTGTGAGCAAGAAATCTTCAGAAAAGCATTTAAAGACGTCCTGCAGTTTTTCCGGGTTTCCCGACCTCAAAACAACCACAGCCTGCCCCGCTCCCTCCCCGCCTCTAAGCTAATATCCAGTCCTATGGCTCAATTCCATATTCGTTGCTGTCATTTATGTTCATCTCAATAGGAAGTTTTTTGGCAGTTTCAAATTCATTAGTATTTCAAAGTCAATCACAAATGCAAAATTTTACACCACGTCTGTCCGTCATATCCATATCTGTCCTTCGGTGATACTACACTGGGTTGTCTTTTCCATGTTATGAAATTTATTTTATACTTTCTGCTTGGTTCACCCTATTGGGACTCCAAGTTCAACTGATTTCGGATGTTTTGCCATGTTCATTATCTCTGCTGCACATTGGTTGACTGCCGTGCAGCATCAGAAAGGTTGTTTATTTTTTCAAGAATGACATTGACCATTGCTTCCATGCCCAGTCAGTAATTCGGGCTTTTAAAATTTGATGGCCAGTCATGAGGACAAAGATTTGCTCTGTAATGTGCATGCCATGGCTGGCTGAACAAAACTTTTGGCATTTATACCAATTTATATGCAATCTAGGTGACTCTGGAATGTGGAACAAGCACTATTAGCAGTCCATGGGGATTTGGCAGTATCCTGCCATTTCCCACTATCAAATTCATGTTTCATGAATTTGAAGGCAGGAAAATTACCACTACACACCATTTTAATTGGTGGGTGTTTAAATTTAGAAAAAAACTGATCAAACTTTTTTTTACCTAACAGCAGAATATACCCCAAAAAGATTTAATTTTGCTTTAGTTCCAAAAAATATTTTGCTTTGATATTTGCATCTCAAAGGGCTGGAAGGCAGTGGGTAAGATTAATCTTGTAATTCTTACTATTGTAATGGATATGTTTCATGTCCGAGATGTTCTTACCTAATGTAAGTGCTGTTTGAATTAAACAGAACAGAACTGTTTCAAATTGTTCACTTCTCTTGGTCCTGTTTATTATTAATGATACAGATGCTATTATTTTTTATGTTTAATCCTAAAGCTCAGTATCAAAAATCTGTCAAAATAAAAGCTTTCATATTCAACAAACTATGCTTGTGAAGATACAAAACTTTTCATGATATTGCATAATGCTAATTTATTTATTTTCATCTCCCATTTTATATTTGCTCCCCCCTGTTCCTGCTCTAGACACTATTCCCTAGTGAGTATAGACAGATGATCTGCTCTTAACCAGGCTTCTGCTAATGACACTCCGTAGTTGTTCTCCAACAGCTGCATAATAGTGGCTCTGTGTAACTCATCTGTTGATTTTTCTTCTTTCCTATGGAAAAGCACCTCTCTCAGTCAGCACAGTCAAGATGAAAGTCAACTCACATCCTACCAGCAATTCTAGCACAACTCTGTTCTGCAGATAGTGTTGGTTTGATTTAGATTTAGATGTAAATGAAGAAGATGAGTTTTTAGATTAGTAATTTTTAAAATATATATAAAACAGTGATTTCAGGTGATGGTTTCGGACTTAAATCCTCATCAGTTTTTGCATTAACTAAAAGGAATGCTCAATGTTTTTTCATCCTTTCTGTCATCACTTAGCAATGACCTCTGGCAAAGATATGGAAGCTTTATGATTCATTCATGTTAACTTCACAATAAAGTTGAACACATAAGGATAGAAATGACTATTGTTAGTGTTATTATACAAGCACTTAACACACTTGTACCAAAATCCACTGTTTGCTATTTTAATAGAGGTCTTGTCACTTTATACCTACTTAAAATAGTAAAGAAAGGAATTTGGTACAAGATGTTTAAGCATTTGTACAATAACTTTGCCAGCAATAATTTCTACCCTTATTTTTGGAGAAACGTGAGCGATACATTCTGGTCACATGCTAACCATTTTGGTTCATATTAGACCTTTAAGGGGTTGGTGACATACAAACTTATACTTAAGGTGTCAGCCTTGGCTCAGTGGTACCACTCTCGCTTCCGAGTCAGAAGGTTATGGGTTCAGGTCCCACGCCAGAGATTGAGCACGTAATCCAGGGTGATACTCCAGCACAGTACTGAGAGGTGCTGTCTTTTGGATGAAGTTCCATCTGCCCTCGCAGGTGGATGTAAAAGACCCCATGGCACTAGTCGAAGAAGAGCAGGGGAGTAGGTGTCCTGCCAATATTTATCCCTCAACCAACATCACTAAAAACATGTATCTCATTGCTGTTTGTCGGATCTTGATGTGCGTAACTTGGTTGCCGCATTTCCCTACATTACAAAAGTGACCATACATCAAAAGTACTTCATTGGCTGTAACGTGCTTTGGGATGTCCTGAGGTCGTGAAAGCAAGTCCTTTCCTTTAAAATAAATACTCCATATTACTCGCTAAATAGGGTCACAAGATGCACCCCGAAACTATAAAATAATAAGATTAAATAACATGTTGTACTGAATAAAGTCATCTATATGTATTATCTACATATAAAGTCTTGCATGTAGTGTGTATCCATCACATTACAGACATCACATTCCAAATGTCTTACCTTTGATGTCACAATTCAAAGTAGCATAATTTGTTACACATTAATCTTAAAAGAGAGGAAGAAAGTCAGTCATTGACTTTGAGCCTGAAATTTACAAATTGACATCAATAGTTCATGTGAAGCTACAGTCAACTGGATTTGCTTATTTAGAACAGCAGCCTTCATAGGACAAGCCAAGTCAACAGCTAAACATTACAACAATGCTCCAGACTGCAGACTAACCAGAAACAATGCTATGGGCGATTCACTAGTAATATTCAATTTAAATGTACATGTTACTTTTATGGTTCTGAATATTAATATTAAGAATTTTACTGTAGAGCATTTATCTGATTGCTTATTTCTTAAGAAGGGGTGTTACAATTTGGAATTTTTCCAAACACCTGCTCTCATGTTCACAGCTAGACTGCAGTTTCCATAAACAGAATAGTCCCTTATAAACTGAAACATGCGTCTTTATTTAACCGTTTAGGGGTTACCATGCCCAAGTTTAACAATTAGCCTAATCACCTACTGGTAAATGCATGGATGCCTACTATTACAGTTCTGGGGCTTTTCTACCCCTCTTACTCGAGATCACTCTCACAGGTGAGTCTGAGCATCCTATGCCTTTGGGAGTGTCTTCACTAAGCTTGATATCTAGGTAATCTTTTGGTAATGTGGCCAGGATAACAAAGAGGACAACCTTTTTGTCAGTTATTTTTAACTACTGAAATTATCTTATGTGTCTATAGGTTGCATCTCTTCCATCTTAATTTCTGATGTCATTTTACATTTAAATTATAAAGCAAATTTATTTAACAAAGATCAACAGGTGAATAACTAACAATAATATAATACATACATATATTTACAACGATAATCCCTTTAACTCTGGGGGGGAAGCAATAATAAGTCACAATCTAATCTGAGCTATTCTTTTGTAGAATGCTTTTATATCTGAAATGTGTTTTTTTTGTATTTATTGCCTCTGCAGGAGCTGATAGTGACTTAAATTATTCCCTTGAGAATTTCAAATCTACTCAAAGAATCAAATAGCCACAGTTCCTTAAATAACCCTGAAAACAGTTACTGGGATTTCCTGGATTTGAATAACTGTTGAGCATATTCAAAAATAATTGGCTGTTGTACATACAAGTGAACAAATCATACAGTATGGGTTTGTTCAATAGTAGCTTGTTTCCTACCTCAAGCTTTGCAGATAACTGAAGGAAACGTGAAACATTTGCATCAAGTTAAGCTTGGGTACATGCTTCTGGCTGCAGCTGTAACTGCATTCTGACTGGATCAAGTCAAAGCTAAAAAAATTGTCACACTCACAATGTTTTCCAGTCACCTGTGAAAAGGCAGAAAATTACAATGTATCAGACCAATGCATATGGGCTAAAACTATTTTGTAAGATTTATTTACAGATGAAATAATATACAGAGAAAGAAGACAAGCAAGATAAGAAAACAACACTTTTTAAAGATAAAAGAACTGAATCAGTCAGTCCATAAGATGAGGAGTAGGGCTTTTTCTGATGATTCCACAGTGCTCAGCTCCATTCACATTCTGTAGATAATGCAGCAGTCTATGTCAACTTCCAGCAGACCCTGGACAACATCTAGGCTTGGACTGACAAGTGGCAAGTAACCTTCATGCCATATAATGGCCATCTCAAACAAGAAAAGGCCCAACCACACCCCCCACCCTTCCAGGGCACCACAATTATCAAATCCACCACCATCAAAATTCTAGGGGAGTGACCATTGACCAAAAACTTAACCAGCCATAACAACAATGTAACTGTAAGAGCAGGACAGAGGCCAGGCACTTTGTGATGAATGGCTCACACCCTGAATCTACAATGTCTCTCCAGCATCTACAAGGCTCAAGTTAGAAGCGTGATGGAATATGCACCACTTGTTTGGATGGGTGTAGCTGCAACAACATTCAAGAAATTTGATACCATCCAAGACAGAGCAGTCCAGTTGATTAGCACCCTGACACTGAACTCAATATCCAACCCCTCTACCAGTGGTGTACTGTGGCTGCAGAATGTACTATCTAAAGGATGCACTGCTACAACTCACCAGTCTTACATCGACAGCAGGTCCCAGCCCTGTGACCTCTACCACTAAAAAGGGCAAGAGCTGCAACTTCATGGGAACACTTATCACCTCCAAGTTCATACACTGACTTGGACATATACCATCATCTCTTCATCAATTCTAGGACAAAATCCTGGAATTCCCTACCTAAATCCATCATGGGAACACAATTAACAGAAACACTGCAGCAATTCAAGGAAAAGGCCCATCATCGCCACCTTCTCACACCAGCTAGGGATGGGCAATAAACAGGTGGCTTTGCCAGCAATGACCAAATTCCAAGAACAAACAACATGCTCTTTTTCAGAAAGCCACTCCTTATAGTCGACTGGCAACCAATAGGCCCTTCAGATGGAACAGCCAGATTTTCTCTTTGATAGACATTCAAGATGAAAAGTTGCATGTGGGAGATCCAAGTTCCAATTTACTCAGAGTTTGTTGTATTTATACTAGAATAGATAATGAATAATCAACAACAACTTGTATTTATATAGCGCCTTTAATGTAGTAAAACGTCCGAAGGCGCTGCACAGGAGTATTGTAAGACAAAAAATTTGACACCGAGCCACGTAAGGATAAATTAGGGCCGGTGACCAAAAGCTTGGTCAAAGAGGTAGGTTTTAAGGAGCATCTTAAAGGAGGAAAGAGAGGTAGCGAGGCGGAGAGGTTTAGGCAGGAAATTCCAGAGCTTGGGGCCTAGGCAATAGAAGGCATAACCACCGAAGGTTGAGCGATTATAATCAGGGATGCTCAAGAGGGCAGAATTAGAGGAGCGCAGATATCTCGGCGGGTGGGGGGGCGAGGGGGGGGAGGGTTGTGGTGCTGAAGGAGATTAGAGAGATAGGAAGGGGTGAGCTCATGGAGGGATTTGAAAACAAGGATGAGAATTTTGAAATCGAGACGTTGCTTAACCGGGAGCCAATGTAGGTCAGCGAGCACAGGGGAGATGGGTGAACGGGACTTGATGAGCTAAGGCAAGGGCAGAGACGGGTGATGTTATGGAGGTGGAAGTAGGCAGTCTTTGTTATGCTGCGGATGTGTGGTCGGAAGCTCATTTCAGGGTCAAATATGACACCAGAGTTGCGAACAGTGGTTGGGCCTCAGACAGATGTTAGGGAGAGGGATGGAGTCAATGGCTAGGGAACGGAGTTTGTCGCTCAATCAGAGCTATCATTTTTTTTTTTACAGTGGGGCTTCTTTCATGTTACAGTCATTCTTTTGATCTAACCAAGGAAACAGAGATGTTAACAGCTTTTACACTCTGGTAAGTGAGATGTAAATGGCTGATAATTGAGGTTTTCTTCGTATATTTCCTCTCGGACTGGGCTTCACAACCTTATGATGGATTTTCCTCGTCAGAGAGGACAGGGCTAACTGTGCCTCTGTCAGTCTGCTTCCCCCACCATCAAGGGGACAAAAGGTAAACCTATTATCGGTTACCTGGTTTCCTGAAGACGAAGCGTCTGCCTTTCACCTTGTAACTACTGACTGTGGACATCCTCCATTTTGACCAAAGCTATATTTATTAAAAAAATAAAGACAAAGTATATTTGTCACAAATAATTTTCAACCAGTAATCATGCTATCATTCTACTCTAAGTGTCAAATTTCTGCACAGGTAGGTTAAGAATGTCACTTAAATTCTGTTTGCAACAAAATGTAATCTTTTCCCTCTCATAGTATCTCAAGCAGCGAGTAGCAGGAAGCTCCCAGGTTTAATCCCTAGTCTGTGCTGATTTAACTGGTCTCAAAAGAGGCAGTGATAGGCATTAGAATTAGCCTCAGGGCTTTGGGTCAGGGATGGGAAAACCAATCAAGTTTCCTGCTCCTGATTACTTTCCAGCAACCTGACATATGTTGATACCAGCAGAGGATTGTATCAGGCATGGCTGTTATGATGCCTGTAGTCAAATAGTTTTCCCAATTATAGAAGCTAAGTTGCTGGGTAGCTGGGAATTTTGGGATTCACGAGTTCCCTTGGTCTCCTGAAGCTTTGCTTGATTGTTTCAGCAAGTCGGAGAAGAGTTTCCCAGAGGTTTTCTAAATTGGACTCAGATTATTTTGTTTTGCCTCCAGGAGATTGTGAGATGGGGTGGCTGGGAACAGATCGTTATTGTACATGACTGCAGGGATGGGATGGGATGGGCTTGATGGACTGGATGGCCCTTTCCCACCCTTTCGTATGTGCGTACACTAGTTTCGGGGCTACATATGTTATTATCTGGGATAATAATTAAAACAAACTCCGCATATAAATATTTTTATAAAATCATTGGGGGTGAATTTCCATGAGGGTTCTCTCGTGCGTTCACTGTAACTTTGGCTTGTAACGGTTGTAACCCCCATGGAAATTCACCCCTGTTATTAATAACGATTCATTTGATGTAAGCTTTTTGAAACAGGAATGCAGTTTAACTCGATTACAAAAAATAAACTTGCAAGTGTTTTCCAATAAAAATCTCCCTAGCTGTTCAAGCCTCACACTATTTTGGAAGAGGTTCAAAATAATTTTTTTTTAGAATATATTAAGGTAAAGCACTGTGATTTGTTTTGGACTAATTAGAGTAACTTACATTATTATATTTCATGAAGTTAAAATCCAAAGAAAGATACAATCATATAATACAACAAGGGAAAAAGATCAAGAAATGTTAAATAGATTTTGGAAATCATTCAAACATGAGAATATGGGATGTACAGTTATGCTGTAAATACAAACCTTTATTTTGAACTCTAAAAGGTATATTTTTGTTGGTACTTATTCACAAAGTTTAAAATGTTATGAATAAGCAATGTTAAATCCAAAATAATTTGTGGCTAGAAATTACTATTGGTGATAATGCTATCGGATGACATTCCTCTGCTATTTTAACAGGTGTTAACCCTCTGTGCCATGCACCACTCCCCAGCTGAGGGGGCAAGCATGCAATTTACTTCCTTGAAGCTGCAAATCATGCTCACTCCCTGTGGGAAGTACTTAGCTCATTACTACTGCCAATAGAAAACCACATTACATGCAACTGGTTATTTGAATATAATGCTGTTTGTACGACACAGTTGTGCTGCTGCTGATTTTTTAAAAATTGTTAACTTAGTGTCTTATCACCCACTTTTTGTGGTGCAATAACATTTTGTAGGAATAGAACAAAAGAGCTTGGGTTAAAAATTCGGTTGTGTAGCACCCGTTGTTTGGGCACTATGGGTGTCGATTTGGCTCGAAAATGACAGCCGAGCAGCGCACGTGCACACTTCTGGTGCGGGCCGCACCGGACGCCACTTCAGAGAGGACATTAGCGTTAGCACCGGGAGCGTGTGCTATAAGTATGCAGAGTAAGCAGATCGTGATGTCAATTAGCGTGTAACGCTGATTTGATGCCAGTGCTGCCATTTACGACCTCAATGCTGGAGCTAATGCCCTCTCTTGCCAGCAAGAAGCAGGTGGAGCGAGCATGCAGCTTTGCCAGGATAACAGGCTTCCCCATAGTGCAGGGTGCCATTGACTGAATACACGTCACTTTGCAGGTGCCGCATCACAATTCGGAGATGTACCGCAACCAGAAGGAATTCCACTCCCTCAATGTCCAGCTGGTGTGCGACCATACTCAGCGCATCATACAAGTCAATGCTCGGTATCCTAGCAGCAGCGGTGATACCTTCATTCTGCGGTAGTCTGCTGTAACATCAGCATTTGAGCCACCACAACAAACCAGAGGGTGGCTACACATCAAAAATACGAAAGCCATGCTGCGAGACAGAATCTGATAGAGCAGACCATTGGCATCCTTAAACAACGCTTCTGCTACCTGGACTGCTCCGGAGGAGCCCTGAAGTACTCACCAATGCGCGTCTCAAGATTCGTCGTGATCTACTGCATGCTCCACAACCTCACCATTATGAAGGCACAGCCTTTGCCACCAGGCATACGCCGACCAGCTGAGGAGGAGGAAGAGGCAGAAGCGGAAGAGGAGGAAGCAGAGGGAGGAGGCAACCCAGACAGCCCCTTTCTGCCCGGGCTGTCCGTGATCAACTCCCCACCATCAACATCCTGGGGGGGTCACCATTGACCAGAAACTTAACCGGACCAGCCACAAGAGCAGGTCAGAGGCTAGGTATTCTGTGGCGAGTATCTCACCTGCTGATTCCCCAAAGCCTTTCCACCATCTACAGGGCACAAGTCAGGAGTGTGATGGAATACTCGCCACTTGCCTAGATGAGTGTAGCTACAACATCACTCAAGATGCTCAACACCATCCAGGACAAAGCAACCTGCTTGATTGGCACCCCATCCACCAACTTAAACATTCATTCCTTCCACCACCTGTGTACCATGTCTGCATGTATGTACCATCTACAAGATGCACTGCAGCAACTCGCCAAGGCTTCTTCGATAGCACCTCCCAAACCCACAACATTAACCACCTAGAAGGACAAGGGCAGCAGGCGCATGGGAACACCACCACCTGCAAGTTCCCCTCCAAGTCACACAGCATCCTGACTTGGAAATATATCGCTGTTCCTTCATCGTCGCTGGGTCAAAATCCTGGAACTGCCTCCCTAGCAGCACTGTGGGAGTACCTTCACCTCACGGATTGCAGTGGTTCAAGAAAGCAGCTCACCACTACCTTCTCAAGGGCAATTAGGAATGGGCAATAAATGCTGGCCATGCCAGCGATGCCCTCAGCCCATGAATGATTTTTTTTTTTAAACCTTCCCTGTTACTGACCATGACAGCGTCCTCTTAGCTACAATAAAAGCCACCACAAAACAAACGTTCCAAACCAATTTTATGAATCAAACCATTACAATATTTTATTCAAAAGTCAACTAATCACCTTTGTGCATTCCCTTAGTGCCTGTCTTCAGTGTGCCTTTGCCTGTTCTAGTGCACCTATGCAGTGCTACCCCAGTGGCTGCAGCATAGCTGGTGGAAGGCGGGTGACTTTCAGTGGGGGGAGACTGCAGATGGTCTTGCAGGACGACCTCAAGCATCTCTGGGCACAGAGGCCTGGCTTCGGACTGCACCATGGATGGCAGCAGTCTGGGCTGACTGGCTGATAGGCAACAGCAAAGGCACTGGCAGTGGTGGGAGGACGAATGCTGTCAACCTGAGAGAGGACAGCAGGTTCGTCCTCCACGGAGCCACTGCCACTCCCCAGGGGCAGTGCCTCAGCAATGTTAATAATCTGCTGTGACACCCAGCAAGCCCCATTCAACACTGGTAAACCCAGCCATGATGGCAGCCATCTGTGCTTGCGTGACAGCGAGCTGAGCTTGCATGACTTCAGTCTGAGCTTCCATTGCAGCACTCAGATGTTGGGTAGCTTGTGCATGTGCTGCATTGGCAGCTGAGACATTGGCCATCAGATGGTGCTTGATGGTTTGGTGCACAAGTGCACTAATGGATCTCCCCACCATTCCACGCTGGAAAGGATGGGTTCCAAGCTCTGAGCAAAGCCCTGTGCAAGTTTGGAGCTGGACTCCTCCATGCTTCTTGATATTGCAATCAGGCTTTCTTGCAGGCCTGCCAATGCACCAAGCACTTAGTTGTGCATACCCATCAGCTTTGTTCTGTAGGCCGCCCCATCGAAGTCCTCATCTGAGTCCTGTGCAGCAGAACTCGTCTGTGACCTCGCCCTCCGGGGAGCTGGCACCTGCACTACCCTTTCCCCCTGCCCTGGCTGCAGCCCACTCGTATCCGACAACTCACCACATGCAGATCCTGCCTCTTAGCTAACCTCTAAAGTCCGCACAGTGAAAGTATCTGAGCTGGTGCCAGCGACTGTCAGATCAAGTGACGGTGTTTCTTCTTCATCATCACTCTCCTCTTCCTCTTCCTCTTGCACCACTGCCTGGTCAGGTTGGATTTCTTATATCTCTAAAATGAGAAAGTCACATGGGTAGGGTTGTGGTGAGGGGGAGTGGGGGGAAAGCAAGAGGTGCATGCTAACACCATCTGCAGCTTGTAAGTCAGAAGCAATTGTGGGATGAGGGGGAAGTGGGATGTGAGAAGAAGGATTAGGTATAAGCATACCATCATGTTCAATGGTTTCAGCGCCGCCGCTAGCCACAGCCTCAGTCACAGCCACTTCAATTATGGCGAGCACTATCTCCTCAAGTGGGGTCAGGATATGGAGGTCCGCCTGTCCCCCTCCAGTTAATTGCAGCTGCCTTTGATTGTGCGCCACCTTGTCCTGCAAGAGAGAGGGAAGTGTGGCAGTGAGTGTGGTTCACTGTGTTTGGCTGATGTAGCTGTCATGGTTGAATAGCTGGCAGTGTGTGCAAGCTGTGATATGTGGGTGTGAGGCTTGCAGCAGTGTTAAGTGTGTGAGGGTGAGATGGAGCATATGAATGTGAGATATGAGTCATTGATAGAGATTGTTGGTAAGTGAGTAATGGGGGTGTGGTGAATTGAGCACTGCTTGAGGCTAGTGGTGCAGTTAGTGGGATATGGCATTTGAAGATGTATTCACTGGCCTTGGCCACTTGTGTGAGGTCATTGAACTTCTTTGGATCCAGGTCCTCGGGGCAACACTGATGGCATTGCCCTCCATGGCTATCTGCTTCCACTGCCTTTGCAGTGTCTGTCTAAAGGGCCTCCTGGCCCCCTGTGGAAACAGGACCTCTCGCTTCCTCTCCACCTCCTGTACTAAGGCAGCCAGTGCTACATCTGAGATCCTTGGAGCCCTTTTTCTGGCCTGTTGTGCCATTCCTGTATGTTTCCCAGGTGAAACTCCCTTCTGCAATTACTTCCAGCACCTGGTGTTGTCAAACTGCATTTCCCCTTTAAGAGGTGCAGGCTGTCTTTAAGAACTGCAGGCTAGCTTTAATTGGTCCTGGCCTCGCACAAACTTGGGCTCCCAGCTGAGCATGCAGCTACTCAGCAATGCATTTAGCACTGGGCTGCACGCTGCTATCATTTAAATTAGCAAGTAGCACAAAGTTTGCGTGCTGCCTGTATTACAATGAACAGGCGCAGGTTAATCGCGCATCGTGATCAGCGTGCCCGTTTTCGGGGGTTATCGAATTTTTAGCCCCTTGTTTTTATATAGCGCCAGTGAAGTATTTTTGAAGTGTATTCACTGTTGTAACATAGACAAACACAGCAGCAAGGTCACACAAACAGCAATGAGATAAATGACCAGATAATCAACATTTTTCAGTGATATTGGTTGAGTGATAAATATTGACCAGGACAATGCCCCTGCTCTTCTTCAAATAGGTGCATGCGATATTTTACATCCACCTGGGGGCAGACAGGCCTCAATTTAACATCTGATCTGCAAAGTGGCACCTCTGACAGTACAGCACTCCTTCAGTGTTAACATAGACTAGGAAGATAAGAACAGGAGTAGACCATTCAGCCCCTCAAGCCTGTTCCGCCATTCATGGCTCATCTGTATCTTAACTCCATCTACCCGCCTTGGTTCTGTAACCCTTAATAGCCTTGCCTAACAAAAACCTATCAATCTCAGTTTTGACATTTTTAGTTGAGTTAGCCTCAATAGCGTTTTGGGAAAGAGAGTTCCATATTTCCAATACCCTCTGTGTGAAGAAGTGCTTCCTGACGTCAACCCTGAATGGCCTAACTCTAATTTTAAAGCTATGCCCCCTTGTTCTGGACTCCCCCACCAAAGGGAATAGTTTCTCTTCATCTACCTATCAATTCCTTTAATCATCTTACACCCCTCAATCACCCCTTAACTTTCTTATGTGATCAAGTCTCAGTAATAGGGATGACCTTCTGATTCAGAAGCAACAGTGTTACCACTGAGCCAAGGCTGACACCTATTCATTAAGGAGAAGTTTTCACCGTCGGGACTCTTTAAAAATCAAAGAATAGTCATTAACATCATTATAAGTTTCTTTTCCATCCTTTTTTGTCAAATTTTTTAATATTTTTATTTGATGGCATCATTGAGAGGGGTGACTTGAATGAGTTACAGAGGTTAACTGTTAAAAAGCTAGATTATAAGTAGAGATACAGCCAGAAATGATTTAGCATTGGCTGTATGTGTTAATCCAATCCCTCACACCACAGGACTCAGTCACTCTTCCAAGCCAGCATCCCTGATGATGTCATCAGCATTCACTGTTTAAACAAAAATATTTAAAATAATAACCAAAATTGGAGAGAAGAAAACATAAGAATATCAATCACATATTTTGGTAACTGCTTCTTAAAAGGGGTCCTGATTGTGGAATTGCTTCTTTAATTGGTCAATATATTTCAAAATGAGGCGACAGTTGGTAGCTCGGCATTAAAACCTGGTCTCTATAAAAAGATAGACGTGTATGCATCTAATGATAGAATAAATTATTTCAGAGTATATTGTTCCGTATCTATGCCTTTGATTGTTATGCTTTCCTTTGTTAAATGACTTGTTATTGGCTGTTTTAACACTTGTTAACACCCATGAAGAGCAGTCTGCAAATAATCAATCTTGTTCTTGGTGAGTGCTGCAGAATTTAATAAAGGAAAAAACGATCTGTGGAAGGGGTTATGTAAAGACTCTAGATGACATCATCTGATAACTCTGAGCACCTGTATTACTGTCACTGTGCTTCGAGAACAATTAGATCCCAGGAGTACATGTATACAATGAAGGCAGTGAAATTCCAGAATGAAGTGATATTCTAAGGAAATTCACCATTTTGTGATAAGCAAACATTGTTGACAAATATAGGTTATAAATCAAAACTGGATAGATTAATAAGTAGTTCACGTTAGTTTAAATCAGCTCCTCCTCCTTGTTTGGCATTAGTGAATTTGACCAGTTTGCACTGAGCTTGTGAATATAAGTGGTAATACATTAGAAATAGGAGAACTCTCAACACGACTCTCTGGGATATTCGACTTCCCATTGCCCTGACATTATTCTCCTAATAAGTTCCCACTGCTTCTACCAATTTCTAATCCATACCTAGATTGTACTTTGAATTTGTAATTTTGTCAAGATTTGAGGATATATTGGTAGGATTTAAACTAGTAAGGTGGAGAGGGAGTGATAAATGAAACAAATCAAAAGGGAAAGAAATTAAAAGCAGAAAAAGCTAATATGACAAGGAATGCTGCAAAAAATAGGCTTAACCTATTAAGTTATATTTGGATGCATGTCAGAAGCATTTGCAACAAGATGACGAGGAACTTAAGGCTGTTGTAGCAATTTGAACTATGAAATAATAAATATTTCAGAAAATTAAAGCCCGTGGGATAAAAGGGGCAGTAGCAGCATAGATACAAAATTGGCTAATGGATAGAAAACAGAGTGTTGTGGTGAATGGCTGTTTTTAGGACTGGAGGGAAGTATACAGTGGAGTTCCCAAAGGTTCAGTACTAGGACCACTGTTGTTTTTGATATACATTAATGACTTGGACTGGGGGTACAGGGCACAATTTTGAAATTTGCAGATGACACAAAACTTGGATGTGTAGTAAACACTGAGGAAGACAGTAATAGACTTCAAGAGGACATAGACAGGCTGGTGGAATGGGCAGACACATGGCAGATGAAATTCAACGCAGCAAAGTGTGAGGTGATACATTTTGGTAGGAAGAATGAGGAGAGACTATACTTGCTAAATGGTACAATTTTAAAGTGAGTGCAAGAGAGAGACCTGGGGGTACTTGTGCACAAATCTTTGAAGGTGGCAGGACAGGTTAACAAAGCAGTTAATAAAGCAGAAGGCTAGCAGAATGGGCAGACAAGTGGCAGATGGAATTTAATACAGAGAAGTGTGAGGTGGTGCATTTTGGCAGAAGGGACAGGGAGAGGCAATATACACTTAATGGCACAGTTTTAAAGAGTGTGCAGGGACAGAGGGACCTGGAAGTTAATGTGCATAGGTCCATGAAGGTGGCAGGACATATTGAAAGAATGGTTAGCAAAGCATATGGAATCTTGGGCTTCATAAATAGAGGGATTGAGTACAAAAGTAGAGAAGTTATGCTGAACCTTTATAAAGCGCTGGTTAGACTACAATTGGAGTATTGCGTCCAGTTCTGGTCACCACACTTTAAGAAGGATGTGAAGGCCCTTGAGAGGATGCAGAGGAGATTTACCAGAATGGTTCTGGGGATGGGGGATCTTAGCTACAAGGACAGCTACAAGGTCCACCATCAAAGACCCTACCCACCCCAGCCACAGTCTGTTCGCCCTCCTACCATCTGGGAGACGCTACAGATGCATTCGCACCCGTACGACCAGATTTAGGAACAGCTTCTTTCCCAGGGCTGTCATCCTACTGAACTCCACAAATAAACTCTAAAGCCTGCACATCTGCCAATGCACTTTATTATGGTCATATTTATGTTAATATACTACAAGCCAAATGTATGTTGAATGTTGAGAGTATGTTGAACTCTCGGGAGGCGCAATCCTACATTTCGTTGTACTGCACTTGTGCACTAACAATGACAATAAAAGTTGATTTGATTTGATTTGAGGTTGGAGAAGCTGGATTTGTTTTCATTAGAGCAAAGGAGGTTGAGGGGTGATTTGATAGAGGTGTACAAGACTATGACTGGTTTGGATAGGCTACACGGGCAAAGGCTGTTCCCACTAGTTGATGCTACAAGGACTAGGGGACACAGATTTAAGGTTTTGGGCAAGAGATACAGGGGGAGGTGTGAGGAAAATGTTTTTATGCAACGAGTGGTGAGGACCTGGAACTCGCTGCCGACAGAAGTGGTGAAAGCGGAGACACTCAGGCCTAGAAATTCAGTTGCGTTTGCGCCCACTTATTGGCTATAAAGTGGTTTGCGCCTAAAGTTTTTTATCGCCCGAAATTCAGATGGACCCTAACATCGGCGTTAGCCGGTAGCGCCGCGCCGGCACCGATGACATCATCGGTGTGCGCAGCGCCCCGGTTGCAATGCTATTCCGGCCCGATGGCCAAATTCAGTTGCGGCCGCCTCACCCGTGGCAGCCGCAAACAGCGTTTGTGAAACGGGGTCTTGCAGCTCCGAAAGGCCGGCGCATAAAGGTGGAGCGGCGGCTGGCCGCTTTCCCGGCGGCCGCCTGCCCGCACCTCCCTCCCCGGACTCCTGCACCACCCCCCCGCGGCACTGATGTCTGTGTCCCGCGAGCCCGGCACTTCTCCGTGGTGCCGGGCTCATTTGCTGGGGGAATCCACCGGTGATCTGACGGCTGCAGGCAGCTCCTCCTTAAGAGAAGGAGGAGGCCTGCAGTACCCCAGCCTGCCGCACCGCATCGGGTGCCGCAGCGGCAGCTGCACGACTGAAAGTGACATTCATCGCCCCTAGCGAGGCGGCCAAACCCTGCAATAGCGCCCGCCGCCGTCTTGGCCCGTCGCAACTGAATTTTAGGCGGGCGCTACGGGAATCCTGGCGAGCGCAAAATTTCGGGCGCAGAAGACCTGGCGGGGCCATACCGAATTTCTAGGCCTCAGTGTTTTCAAGGGGAGACAGGATAGGCACTTGAGGGAAATAAACTTGCAGGGCTGCGGGGATAGAGCAGGGGAATGGGACTGACTGGATTGCTCTGCAGAGAGCCGGCATGGACTTGATGGGTCGAATGGCCTCCTTCTGTCCCATTATGACTCTATGACAGATGGAATCCTGGGCTTTATAAATAGAGGCATAGAGTACAAAAGCCAGGAAGTTATGCTAAACCTATATAAAACACTAGTTCGGCCCCAGCTGGAGTATTGTGTCCAATGCTGGGCACCACACTTTACAAAGGACGTGAAGGCTTTGGAGAGGGTACAGAAGAGATTTATTAGAATGGTTCAGGGGTGAGGGATTACAGTTACATGGATAGACTGGAGAAGCTGTTGTTGTTGTTCTTAGAGCAGAGATGGCGAAGAGGAGATTTGATAGAAGTGTTTAAAACCATGAAGGGTTTAGATAGAATAAATAAAGAGAAACTGTTTCCTATGGCTGAAAGGTCGTTAACCAGAGGGCACAGATTTAAGGTGATTGGCAAAAGAACCAGAGGCGAAACGAGAAAAAACTTCTTTACACAACGAGTGGTTAGGATTTGAAATGCACTGCCTGTTAGGGTGGTGCATACAGATTGAATAGTAGCCTTCAAAAGGGAATTGGATAAATACTTGAAGGAGAAAAAATTGCAGGGATACGGGGGAAAAGCGGGGGAGTGTGACTAACTGGATTGCTCTTCGAAAGAGCCAGTGCAGACTTGATGGGCCGAATGGCCTCCTTCTGTGTTGTACTATTCTTTGATTCTATGAAAATGTATAACCCCCAATGATGAAGATGACTACAATACACAAGTCTTTAAGATGTTCACTAAGCAAAGACTAGACAGGAAAGGAGGTGCAGCAGCTCTATACATCAGGAACACCTGGGAGATATAGGAAGTAGACCCATCAGTACATGAGAAATTTTCCAATGAACTAGTCTGGCTGGAATTTCTTAGTGCAAAAAAGCAAAGATATTTCTAGATGCTTTTCATAAACCACTGGGTCAAAACAAACCAGAAAGGTTACTCTATGAAGAGAGAAGGAAGGTATGTGCAGACTGAAACATAATTTTAATATAAACTGGGACAGACCAAGTGATTTAGAATCTGACTTAGTAAATGTCATTAATTACTGTTTTCTGGCACAGTGTATTAGGGATGCCATAAGAGGCATATAGATCTGGTAATGGTAAGTGACCCAATAGCCTTCTGAGAATGGAGGTAGCAGCACCTCAAGATTAAATTTGACACGATCTAGGATAAATTGATACCACAATACTCAGATGTACAACCTTTAAAGGGCCAACTTCAAGGAAAGAGCTTGGGAGGAGAGTGTTCAAGAAAATCTCAGTTAAGGACAAATAGAATACCTTTAAGGACATAGTACTGAGCGTGCAGGATTGGACCAGTAAGTGCAGGTTAAAGAAATTAGACCCTAAATAGATTAATAAAATAATACAAAGTGAAACAAGTAAGAAGAACAAACTATGTAAAGCCTATTGGAAGAAAGGTGGGATAGACCACTGGGATGAGTACAGGAACATCCAAAATAATGTACTAAAGGCAATCAGAAAGGTTAAGAGGGAGTTAGAAATAAGCATTGCTGTAGAAGCCAAACACAATAAGAAATTCATTTAGTAGTACAATAGCAAGAGGATTATCAAAGAAGAATTGAGATCTATTAAGGATGCAAATGAGTTGACGCTGAAGAACTAAAAATAGTTCACACACTAAATGATTACAACCTTGAGAACACACTTCTACAATCTTATTGAGACTGATTTTCCTCCCTTCCCTCACCCTAGCTTTAGTTGGGTGCACTTTACGCAAGCACCCAACTTCACCTTGGCTGAACCCAGTCATTTTTTACAGGTTCAGTTGTTTTAAATATTTTGGGCAAGCGCCAGACAGGACATACCACCTAGGAATCAGTAGTCACTCCAAATTGGGGAACAAAAGTTGTGCACTGCTGCAGGAGTGTGACAACATTAATTGGCAGCAAAACAGAGGGCTGTGTAAGAAGCAGCAACCAAATGGCCACCAGCTCTGCAGTGTAGCTCTGCCGCATTGAAAAATGTTTCTATGTACATTTCCAGAGGTGCAAGGAGATTGTTGGCTGTCCCTTTACAGATCCTCCAAACTGAAGGAGCAGGCTCACAACCTCTAATGCCCGGTGTCCTTAGGCAATCTTCTTTGCTGGGCGGAATCCCTACAAAATAACACAGGAGGTATTATGATGTTGCCGTGTCATTTACATAACATTTAAATATGCTTCCTGCCATGCTGGGGGATGTCCCAGGAAATGCATGTCAAGTGAAAAAAGAGTGAAGACCCAGTGTTATGGGCCTCTACCCCCTTTTTCCTCATCCTAATGCCACAAAAACTATTAATGAGGAAAATCAGCTCCAAATGACTTTGATATCACTTGCATCAATGTCCTAGACAGGCCTGGAGGGTTCAAAACCAGTAAATCCCCACAAGTGGATGATATATACCTGAGTACTAAGTAAGACTAGGGATGAAACCTACAAAGTGCTGACAGTCATCATGATAGAGTCAGTGAATACAGGGTGTTACCAATATTGGGTGTCCCTTGGACATTCTCTCAAATTCATTGGTGCTGACCACTGCTGCAATTGATCCAAGCATCTTGCATTCAGGAGTGTGCCCATACTGCTCAGTATCTAATCATATGATAATGCAACCCAACAGTGTAGCAATAGTGATGTAAACTGGATAGATGGGGTACAATTCAACTTCAGCGAGGACACCAAATGGATGTCACCAGATAGGCCACCTCTAATAGACCCCTCCTGAGTGACTTCAATGGAAATGAAATTCAGGCTGGGTGTATAACTGGTGGCCAGTCCACTGAAGTTGAATTTGAAAGGGGTCACAGTCTAAGGATAAGGGGTAAGCCATTTAGGACAGAGATGAGGAGGAATTTCTTCACCCAGAGAATGGTGAACCTGTGGAATTCTCTACCACAGAAGGCAGTTGAGGCCAATTCATTAAATATATTCAAGAAGGAGTTAGATATATTTCTTAAGGCTAAAGGGATCAAGGGATATGGGGAGAAGGCAGGGACAGGGTACTGAGTTTGAATGATCAGCCATGATCTCATTGAATGGCGGAGCAGGCTCCAGGGGCCGAATGGCCTACTCCTGCTCCTATCTTCTATGTTTCTATGTTTACCCTCATTGTATCTTTCACATGTGTGCTCATTCAACCTTTCAGTAGGTGAACTGAAAACACTTTAATGAAACAAAGCCAGATACCAATTAAAACTACTTTATTTTACAGACAGCAAGTGAACATACAGAGCAACAGTTGCATTTCAAATCTCACCGTAACTAACTTCAGCTCCCCCCTGCTCTTGTGAATGAGAAAAATAATAAGAATCAGCCACACTAACGCTATTAGGGGGATCACTTAACTTTTCCTGGCCATCCTACTGGTATTGACTAGCTCTGAAAAGAGCCTGTGGACCCAGATCTCCTGGGACCCGCTTTTTAAAAAAAATCTCTGCAGAGCATGAAATGTATGTGCAGGCGCTGGGAATAGTGATCCACACCGTGCAGCAGATGGCAGCTCAACTGTAGGAATTCAGTATTTACATCTGTTGTATTCTAATAGGTGGTTTCTCAGCACTGCAATCCACCCTGGAGTGTGTGGCAGCTCCAGGCAGATCTGCAGCGGAGGATCCCACAACAGAGACCCCAAGGGCAGTCTGCGCTTCCTCCATGGATGCCTGTGGTACCACATTGGAGCAGGTTCTCTCTTCCTTCCTTAAAGCGATTGGGGCAGGGATACCGACAAATATCTCTGAAGCTTCATTGATCTCACTGGTACCATTAGGTTTGTTTTCTGCATGGCAGTCGATATGCAGAGCCAGTGCCCAGTAACAGTGGTAAGCATTGAAACGTGAATACATGATGATGCTGTCTCTCAGGATAGCAGCAGATACCAGCCCTCTTGCCAATCCCCTCAGATTTCTGCACATATGGCAGAAAGGAAGCAGAGCCAGACTGCCCATATAGCAGCACAAGAGGCGCAGCCTGCAGCAGGTGCATATCAGGACTTAGCTGCTGTAAGAAGGCCTAAAAGGTTCATGTCCACATAAAACAGCCAGCCACCTCATTCATTTCTGACACTCGGTTAGCACTTAGGAGGAGCAGTAGATTAGATTTAAGAGTTCACAGATAGAATTTTGTCTTCATCACATGGTGGAGCGGATTGCCTGACCTTTATAGAACCTGATGATTTTCGATCCATTCATTTCACTGGAATGAAAATCAGGTGGACTCTACAATGGGCGTGCAATCCACTCTGTCAGATTACGGGCCAGGCGGTGAGGATGAACATCTACCCCCACATTCCACACACTGGTGCCAGTATCCTCCGCTCTGGGGGTTCCAGTGGGTAGGTGCCATGTGTCTTCAGTGGAGACTTTCCAGCCTGGCCTCCCTCCATTTCTCTTCCTCTTTTAATTCCAGGAAGCAAAGGGATTCCCAGTGCAACACCCATTTTGCACCCTGGAGGCAGGGAGGCAGCCCCACGTCAAATAGCAGAAAGGCAGATGGTAAATTAGTTGGCAGAAGTAAAAAGGAACAAAACAAAATCCAAAATTGGTAGAGAAAGGATTCTACAAAGCTTTAAAATATCTGAGTTTGGCTCTAAATTTATTTCTACATTTTTCCCAGTGCTTAGAATATTTGATGCCCAGAATAGACAGGAGTGATTACTGTGAAATGTAACTGAGACTGTGATAGTACAACTTTTGCTGCCACCACTTCATTACCAGCTCATTTAAATACACCCTCTTTAGGGGAGCCGTGAAAGTAGTCAGGTATCTGGGATAATGGACCCTTGCCTCATTTCCCAGCCCATCCACCTGAATACTGTTGTAGGAAAATCTAGGCTTAGGGGTAATAAAAACAGAAAATGTTCTGACGATAGGTCATCGACCTGAAACGTTAACTCTGTTTCTCTCTTCACAGATGCTGCCTGACCTGCCGAGTATTTCCAGCATTTTCTGTTTTTATTTCAGATTTCCAGCATCCGCAGTATTTTGCTTTTGTACTCGGCTTAGGGGTGTTAGTTGACTCATTGCTCACAAGATTCATAGAGAGTGAGATGGCAATAAGCAATTATCAAATTTGTGATTTAAGGATCAAAGCTATGAACAAGCAAAACTCATATTTTCAATTATGAATTATTTAAATCGGACCCCACACTGAAGTTTACAAGTTTGGGTAAGGATCTGACCCCAATGCATTTAAAATCGTCTGTGACAGGGAAACAGGACTGGCCTGCTTTGGAGTGTCTCTTAAAACAAGATTGATGTTGATCCATTTTGAAGTTTGAAAGCTAAGCGATGATTCCATGATCCAGTGCTCCCAGTGGGAAGTGTTGCTAGTGGAATAACATTCCTCTAACTAGGAGCCCAAGGTCCCAGCGGTGCCAGTTACAGTGTTCATGGGAGAACATTGTTCTGTATTTGTTTCCTCTGTGATTTGAGGCTCCCTTGCAGATGGCCTTGGAATTGCCACTTGCTCCGTGGTATTCTACATTTCAGTAAATCCCTCCTGCATGACTGTAGTGATATTGGAAGTAGACATTCTCTGCCAGCTGCTACAGGTTGTTCAGGGCAGATGCAAAAGATATTGCACAAAGCCTTTTGCTTCTATATTAAGTCCCATCTAAAGGTGGCCCAGTAGGATACCAATATCTTGCCTCTACCTACATTCATTTAATAGATTACAACAGGGCTAGCAAGTGTCACCGGTGTTAGGTGAGTTTTAGGAGGCCTATTCTCACAATCTCTGAAAATATATTAAATTACTTTTTTTTTAATTCCTAAGTTCACTGTTTTAATATGCAGGCTTGTGTTATATTGTCTACACTATAAAGGTGTTTATACTATACCTTCAGCAATTTTGTAAAGTAGCTTTGTTGTTGTTGTTTCATATGATGGGAAAAGCTTATAATGGGGTGTCTAGTTTGGCTATCCATTCAATGGCCTCCTGAGATGCCAAGTGGAGCAATGAGGTGGCTCCTGCAACAGATCTTAGTGAGCAGGTTGACGTGATGTGTTCCATGAGCTGGGATTCATGGCCACAGCTGCACTTTGGGTCGTCCCTCATCTTTCACTTGTGGAGCAGGTGGCCACATCGTCCATGCCCTGTGTGGATTCGGTTGAGCGCTGTCCACTGTCTTCAAGGGAGGTCGGAGCCATGGACCTCTGCTGTTGGATCAGTGATGAGGTGTTGGCTCTTTATGTTGCACACGTCCTATGCTGATGACAACCTACACGTGGTCTCCCTGTATGTGCTAGTTCACCGAGAACTTGCCAGCTAATGTTTTCAAGAAGATGACCGAACACCCGAAAGTGGCCTCCGGTCTGAAAAGTATGAAAGTAAAGTAGGTTTTATTTTGTTAAACTGGGTGTTAAATGTACTCTGGGGAACCTTGGACACTTTTAAACCTACCCACAATTAATTTAATTGTGTAGATAATGCAGGCATATCCTTGAAACATGGGAGAGGAGCTCTGTACATGTGTGTAAGCATGCTCACAAACAGCTCTCTCTTGGGTATCAGAATTGAAGTTTCAACCAGGCAATGTGAATAGGCTACTGCCTAGCTGAAACCCAAACTACAGCTATCAGTCTCAGGCCAGTGCCTATAGTCCAAATGCACTGTAAAAATGCCTGAAATTCAGTTATTTTATTAAATAAATGAAAATGATTTATGAGACTGTTTGGAATTTCACCACCTTGTTCAATAATCTCACTTTTTTTTCTGTAGTTTTGCAAGTCCTGATATCTGAGACTCTTCATTGTGACAAACCATCCAAATAATATTTAACATTTTAGGGTAGACATTTACATGCAAATGCTTAAGGCCCTCATACCACATTCATGTGTGAGCTATTTTTACGCAGGTGTTAAACCTATTTGAAATAACAAATTTAATGTCTGCCTTAAAAAAACTGGCTGGAATTTGGCACCTTCAGCGCTTGCGCCAGCAGACTGTCCATCATAACATATCCCTTATAGTGCGACAGGCACCAGTCACCCTCTGGTACATTACTCAAACGATCATTCTTCTTTTGTGACCCTTAACAGTGAGGGGCCAAAGTCCTAGACCCTTCTGGTGCTGCCCCACCGTGACTCCACTAGGAATGCAGCGGAAGGAATGGAAAATAAGATATGCCCCAGATTCATCGCATCCCAGCATAATGTTGGAGTTCCCATTTGGCCTTGGAATGGGGTGAACCTTCCACCTGTCCCTTACAAAGCCAGTGACATGGAGGGGGCAAAGGTGAGGGCAGGAATGGGAACTTCCAATGTTGAGAGTTCCCTGAACCTCGGCCTCAAAAAAGGATGGGGCATCCTCGGAGCCTGGTACTCCCAATAAGAGGCATACCAATCTTTTTCCTGCTGTATGTGGGGACCAACTTGGGGGTCCAGGTCAGGGTCTGCCACCCCCAGAATTGGCACCCAATGATGCAGGCGCCAACTGCAGATTTGGTGACATCCCAATGGTTCCACATACTCCAACCAGGCCAACAAAAGTCATCAGTGGGTGCGATCCTGGCACAATTGTTGCCATCATGTCCCCGAGAATTTTCTAGGCCTGAGTGTTAATAGATTGATGGAGGACATGGGGGACAGCACAGAAAGAAAGACTTGCATTTATACAGCGTCTTTCATGACCAGCGGACATCTCAAAGCGCTTTCCAGCCAATGAAGTACTTTTGAAGTGCTGTCACTGTTGTAATGTGGGAAACGCAGCAGCCAATTTATGCACAGCAAGGTCCCACAAACAGCAATGTGATAATGACCAGATCATCTGTCTTTGTTATGTTGGTTGAGGGATAAATATTGGCTAGGACACCGGGGATAACTCAAAATAGTGCCTTGGAATCGATCTTTCACATCCACCTAAGAAAGCAGACCTTGGTTTAATGTCTCATCCGAAAGACGGCAGCTCCGACAGTGCAGCACTCCCTCAGCACTGCACTGGCAGCCTAGTTTTATGTGCTCACGTTCCTGGAGTGGGACTATGAACCCACAATCTTCTGACTCAGAGGCGAGTGTTCTACCAACTGAGCAACAGCCAAGTCGTGTTTTTGTCCTTTGACTAATCCCACAAGAGTCACTGGACAGTGATTAGGAACATGACACTTTCCTCTCCTAAACCCAGGTACTGGGGCCAAATTTAGTGTCTCTACCGTCACCCCAGTTGAAATCAGCTCATTTAGGATAGACGGAGAATGAAGCGTGGACCTTCCTAGTCTGTGTAATGATCAGCAACATGTCATTCTAGAATGGTACACTAGGTGGAGCTGTATGTTTAGTACTGGGCTACCCACAAGGCAGTAGTCAAGATGGATGCCTGTACACTAGTCCACATGGCTGAATAAATGACTAGCTTAAGCTAGCTGTTCATAATGAAAACGTCTATTTATTTATGAACATAACAGTCTGAAAGGCTCGGCTACTGACTACCTTCCCCAGCCGAGCACCCGGGGGAGCAAACCTTTCACTTCGAACAATTTGGGGTCTCCTTTCTCCGTTTTCCCCGCTCGAGTGCACAAGGCAGAGCATTCGCCCGCCGCTGAGCATAGCCATTCTGGGGAGATGCTGAAGACATCAACACGTGGCCCATCAAACCATCTCAGAGCCCTTACAAACATGTCAAACAGGATTTACTAGTTTTCTAAAAAAAAACCTTTGCAACTAAAGCAATTCCCTGTTTGATCTGTAGAAGCTGGATCACCATACCTTCCGGAGAGAAGAAATATTATTTACACTTTAAATCTTAAACCAGACACTGGGGTGAGATGACAGGTAAGTCTGTGCAGGGCATATATATATTTATTAGATAAACTGAATGATTGGAAACAGGGTTTTTGTTCTGTCACCACAAACAGAATTGAGCAACTGGCGGTCGAACGATGCTTCAGAATAACGAGGCGGTAAGAGAGACTAAAAGAGCAGTACGATTGTATTCACTGGGGATAAAGAGTAAACCAATGTGCCCATCGGCTGGGTGTGCTGGAGTTGGGAATGGGCGAGGCTGCAATGACAGTGAGGTCCTGATACTTGCAGTGCTGCGATGGAGCCCAGTCCTCCACCTGGGAGAGGGTGGTTTTTTTTGCTCCACTACATTTTCGGTCTCAAAAGACGCCGTCTTGCAAGATTTTAAACTTAAGCCATTTTGTGAACTGGCCGTGGGTATTCATGGGTGGAGTGAAGAGACCGATTCCGAGATCCCTTGAATTCTAGACTTTCACTGATCAACAACTTGCATTTCTGTAGCGCCTTCAACGTTGTAGCAAGGTCCCAAGGCGCTTCACAGGAGCAATTGTCAGACACACATTGACCGCCCTAATCCCCGTTCTTGCTCCAGCATGTAAAACAAAATGAGAGGGCGAGGTTCTGCCAGGCTATTGAACAAGGCAGTTTGAATGTGGAGCGGTAAGAGCGCCCTGCATTTCAATCTGCAGCAAGCCGGGCGAAACGGTAAATGTTTTACAACATCGTCCGATCGGGGTCACCAGGTCGGTGAGTAACCGGCGGGCGCGGTGGGGAACTTGAAAGCTACATTCCAGATGTGAGGCAGTGGCTGGTGTGTGTGTGCGCACAGTGTGATCCACACGACCATTCCCTCCAGCACAAGGTGCTGGGCTGGGCTGGGCACAAAGCCTCTGCTGATGCGTGTCCGCCACAGGATGGAGGGGAGGGGAGGCAGCCCCGCCGCAATCTCCCAGAGAGAGAGTCCTTGTGCAGAGGTCTGTTCTGCAGCCTTGCATGCACTGACCGCGTTTGATGCACATCGTGCAGGAATGGTCGAGTGCAATTTGATGCAAGATCGAGCAGGGCAAATAGAAGTGATGGGTTTGAAGCTGAGAGACTCGAGGGAAGCAGATGTGGCCAGGGTTGAATCCCTGTCTGTTTTATTTATCTACGGGGCGTCTGACATCCTGAAATCAGATCGGACAGAAAAGCAAGCAAGTTTAAAAAAAAACTCCTGTTGCCACGTCTGGCCGCGTGGTCACAGACGGGTATAAAAAATGCTCTATAAAAGGACTCGGAGAGTGAGTTTGCTTTCTTGGAGCCGGTCCCAGTGGTTTTGACAATGAAGGGTTGGTGCATGGCTGGACTTCTTGGGAACCAATCCTTAGAGCGACCCCGCCCCGTTCCTCACACAAATACTGGGAGCATTCATTCGGCGGCTGAACAGTTTTCCTTCTATGGGGAAATGGATACTGTAGGTAGGATTCCTGGGGATATGACTGCAAGCACTCAGAAATGCTGGCACTAGCTCCCCGCCTCCCAGGCCAGTTTTACCAGCCGACCTGCTGACAGAATTAGGTATGTCTTGGGGATTTTTTAATTAAAACCTTTATGTTTGGAGTAGTTTCGGACAGAGAGAAAAAAAGAGAAACTCGCTTGTGTTGCACTATCTATACCATATATGCGCTGATTTGTTTTCTCCGTGTGTTTTTTGGGGGGAAGGTGACATTTTTTTTTGCATTTGCAGTAGAAAAGCAGGGCGGAAAATAAAGTTTTGTTCGCAATTCGTTAACCATTTTTAATCATTCACCACCAGACATGCGAGACGATAATACGTGTGCGCCCGATAGATCTGTACTAGCTCCATTGGGATCCAGTTTAAAAGTTGTTTCCCCCCCCCCACCCCTCTCCAAGCGAAACACACGTTAAAATGGATTTACCTTTTGCCTGTGGTTTGGAATTCTAAACGCGTCCTGCTTAAGATATTCCACGCCAGAACTAACTGGATTCCAAATTATATTTGGCAGCAGTGATCCGCACGGAATGCAGGCTGTAATATGTATTATGTATATAATGTGTGTGGAAGTGGCAGCGAAATATAGCAAAACAAAGAATCACTGGGGAGGAAAGGGGTGGAAGCCCCTGGCTCTGTAAACCCAGCCATTTACAACGGCTTATTCGCAGAATGTGTCGTTCGGGGAAAGGAGACGGATGATTTGATGTGTGTTGTGTTTTGTTTATCTCCGATCTAAGGGCACTTCTTTCTCCCCAAATACCAAGGCTTGTTTAATCTGCATGCTTTTGACGTTGTGCTTGGCTCCTTCGGGACTCGGCACACACACAACGGATTCTGAGCCAATTCTGCTGTCCCGTTCTCACAGTGTTGTGAGCCCAGGGCTTGCTCTCGCTTCGCACCCTATCGATCCGCCCCCCCTCAAGTTTTGCGACCTGAATTGCAGCCGGAGTCGACTCTGAATGACAGGTAAGGTGTTAAAGGTGCTCATTCTATTTTTTTCTTTGGTTCAGAAAAGGCGACGAGATTCATTTCCCTCCATCTCAGCCAATGCAAATCATCCTGAAATGTAGTTGAGGTGTTGTCGATCGCAGCGATCCGAACCGCGCGGATCGAATGCTTTGTGGTCTTTGGACTAAAGTTAATGGACGGGGGAACGAGGGAATGGCCTGGCAGAGGAGGAATCGATCCGGAGCATTCAATGAAAAGAGGGATTAACGGGAGGGGAGAGGGAGCTGGAATAACCGGAGACGTTGCAGCAAAAGAAAATGCTAATAAAATGCAGAGATTTTTTTCCTATTCGGCAGCATATTGAGTATAAAGTGGACTAAACGATTGTCGTTGTTTGATTCTGCAGTACCTAGGTTGAGAAATGACATTGGTGATTTCGATGAGCAGATTATGCGATCTTCCCATTGAAGAACCCTCAGATATCCCGGAGTACGTCCCCATCTGGGAAGAATCTTTCAGCAAAACCACAGCCATCTCAACCCAGACTAAACACGGAGAGCCCACAGGTCAGTCAGCAGCAGGTACCAGACATCACATCTCAGCTCACTCGGCCGTGTTTTTCTCTTGGGTTACAATCGTGTGTGTTTGGGTGCGGGTGTATGTACACTCCAGGCTGCGAATTTGTACCAGTCAACCACAATTTATAACCGGGATGTGTGGGAGGGCCAAGATGGGCAGAAATTAATGTGCTTTTCACAAGAGAAAACACAGACTTTGCTTTCTCTGGCATCTTACAACTGCCTGTTTACATTAGTGTCCTGCCATACGTTTTAAAATGTTTCAGTTTCAGATGTATTGCTTTTAATTGGTCTTCACTGACCTATATATGTATATAAGAGCATAAGAAATAGGAGCAGGAGTAGGCCATTTGGCCCTTCGAGCCTGCTCCATATACTTTTTAATATTACTGGACAACTGTCCAGTTGCTGTTTGTGTGTGTGTATGTCATTATATGTATTTATAGCATATAATTCTGCAAGAACCAGTTGCAAATTATTTCTGAATAAAATGGTAGCAATAATGTCACAGTCATTAATATTTCATTCCAAACATCATTGTGCACCAACAACAAAGCGGGCAGTGGAAGTTGGTACCCACACTGCCAGCCAGTCTCAGCACAAAGACAGATGTGAGTCACAATAAAATTAAGTTCACAATAAATGTGACAATAAAAGCAGATCCCCGGCAGTGATTTCAAGCTGGTAATATAATGATGGGTTTCGATGAATTTAGCGTCACTCTCGTAGTATTTAAACCTTTCTTTCGTCTGGAAATTTCTGGTGGCATTAAGCATTTGCACCAGTGCCAGCTGAAGCAGTGTGGAGTGCAGTATCGTCTACCGCTTTTCTCCTGACTGAGACAAAAATGCCGGAGGGAAAAAAAAATCAAGTGGGAGCGCTGCTGCACTCAGGTAGTGCAATCGAGTAGTTAACTGGTCGGATTGATACCTAAGGGGCACTCGCACCGTATTGCTGTAGGAAAGCAACACTGGTGCGACGTGTTCACCTCATCCACACGGAACAGATGTGGAGTTACAGGAAGCAAGCTGAAGTCTTGATTTAAAGGTCATTTGAATCAACATTTTTTCCCCACTTTTCAGGTGCTTGGGTACTATGGAGACTACATTCAGTGCTTCAGTAGTGCTGAATTTGGCAAAGGAGAACCTGCAAGAACAAGGACAGGCTGCTTGTGATATCAGGTGGCAAGTGTGGAAGGCTGTCAGGTTCTGTTACTCCCCTATGCACCAACTCTCCCATACCAGACACAGCTTTCTAATAATGATAGTAAGGCTAAGAAGGTTAGGATTAACAGGGACACTGTGGCAGAGCAGTGCCTTCATAATGACCTCTGTACAATATGTCACATCACTATGGCACTGCAAGTGACCATTAAAGTCAGTTTGGCACTTACATTTTAAGTGTCAGACTCAAACCTCTTCCAGCTAATACTGGGAAATCTGCTGTGTCAACCAGCTTGTGGCCTACAGATGTATAAAGGATGTCACAGTTGCTTTATTCAGCCAGGCCAATGATTTTGTCATTTTTGCCACTGACCAAAAGCACCAATATGATAGGGCAACACAATTCTGCAGATCCTTTGGCTTTCCTAGTGTGCAGAGGGTCAGTGACTACACCCTTGTTGCCATTCAGGCTCCGGCACACAATGTTGTGCATTGTATGTCCCCCAAAGGGATTTTTTATATTTCAGTGAGGACATGCTGTACAGTGAGTAACATAGAATCATGCAGGGTGATGCCTGCTTCCCCAGGAGTGTTCAGGACGCTTTTATTTCAAAGCTACCATCTGCGCCACCCTTATATGAAGGAAAATGAAGAATAGAAGGATGGCATCAGGAGACCAAGGCTACACTATGCAGCCATGGCTCATGATACCCATGCAGCAACCATGTGTAGAAGCAGAGAACAAGTGCAACAAAGCTCATGCTTATCCAGAATCATCAAATATGGCCATTGGTACCTTGAAACATTCATGCTCCATAACGAGGCCTTGATAACCATGCTAGCAAAGCCATGACACATAAAAGGGTGATAACACCAATGTGAAATTAGCAGCACTACAAGCAATGCAGCCAGGAAGACTGGCACATGAGACACCAATTTCATAGCTACAGCATTTCTGAAAAAGGGAAACCATATCCATGAAGTCTTTTTAAACTTAGTTCTTCAAATGCTATTGTCATTTTGTGCTGTAAGTAATGACATAAATATTCAGCACAATGTTCAAGTCAACTGCAAGACATTCATTTTCTCTTTTGCATAGTATATGAATGTTGACAGCTTGACTTGGCATGGTGCTGCTCCTTTGTACTTGCACTTTATTTTAGTGGTGTGACATCAGTCTACCTTTCCTCCTATGCAGATCTTTGTGGAAGGAGTGTGTTGGCTGTTAGTAAGATTTCAGTGCCAGCCTGCTGAGCTATGTGTTGTGAAGGCTCTGAGTGTGAGTCACCTACATTGGGACTGCTGACTGTCCAGCTTCAAGTTACCTCCTCCCATTCCTGGTGCACCAGAACTTCTGTGGGAGGCTATCATCCCTTTAACTGTCCACCTTCTGTCCCTGAGCCCTTGCAGAAGGCTTATAGCTGCTGGCCAATCAAATTAACTTTTAATTACAACTCACAGCTGATTTGGAGAATTTAGTGCTACATCTTTCTCCTTGGCTGGCCCACTTTCTGGGAGAGAATTCCCACAGTTTTGCCCACAAACTGAAAAACAGCAATATTGTGGGTAAGGCAGCAAGAGTAAATTTTCCCAGAAACCTTTAGTAACCCACAGTTTATACATGAATAATGGACCAACAACGATTTTTAGGCTAAAAAGGTTATTTACTTGTAATTAGGCCGAAACATAAACATAGAAACATAGAAGATAGGAGCAGGAGTAGGCCATTCGGCCCCTCGAGCCTGCTCTGCCATTCAATGCGATCATGGCTGATCATCCAAGTTCAGTACCCGGTCCCTGCTTTCTCCCCATACCCCTTGATCCCTTTAGCTTTAAGAAATATATCCAACTCCTTCTTGAATATATTTAATGAATTGGCCTCTACTGCCTTCTGTGGTAGAGAATTCCACAGGTTCACCACTCTCTGGGTGAAGAAATTCCTCCTCATTTCTGTCCTAAAAGGCCTACCCCTTATCCTTAGACTGTGACCCCTGGTTCTGGATTCCCCGACCATCGGGAACATCCTCCCTGCATCTAGTCTGTCCAGTCCTGCCAGAATTTTATAAGTTGCAATGAGATCCCCTCTCATTCTTCTAAACTCCAGCGAGTACAAGCCCAATCGACCCAATCTCTCCTCATACGTCATTCCTGCCATCCCAGGTATCAGCCTGGTGAATCTTCGCTGAACTCCTTCCATGGCAAGAATATCCTTCCTCAGATAAGGCGACCAAAATTGCACACAATACTCAAGATGTGGTCTCACCAAGGCCCTGTACAACTGCAGCAAGACATCCTTGTTCCTGTACTCAAACCCTCTCACTATGAAGGCCAACATACCATTTGCCTTTTTAACTGTCTGCTGCACCTGCATGCTTACCTTCAGCGACTGGTGCACAAGGACACCCAGGTCTCGTTGCACTTCCCCTTCTCCCAATCTATTGCCATTCAGATAATAATCTGCCTTCCTGTTTTTGACACCAAAGTGGATAACCTCACATTTATCCACGTTATATTGCATCTGCCATGTTTCTGCCCAATCACCCAACCTGTCCAAATCATCCTGTAGTTTCTCGGCATCCTCCTCACAGCACACACGCCCACCCAGCTTTGTGTCGTCTGCAAACTTGGAGCCATTACATCTAGTTCCCTTGTCTAGATCATTAATATATATTGTGAATAGTTGGGGTCCAAGGACCGATCCCTGCGGTACCCCACTAGTCACTGCCTGCCACTCGGAAAAAGACCCGTTTATTCCAACTCTTTGCTTTCTGTCTGCCAACCGGTTCTCTATCCAAGTCAATACCTTGTCCCCAATCCCATGTGCCTTAACTTTACACGCTAATTTCTTATGTATTTATTATTCTGTATTTCACAAGGTTGATATTCCACATGTCTGAAAATTAAAAATTTACACAGCACTCGCACATAGTGTTCCAGGAGCCATGGAAAATGCACTTAAAGTTACACTAGGAGTTCCATGACAATGGAATAAATTGACACCTGGAATTTCTGTAGGGTCTCCAGTGTGAGATTAACAGAACCTCTGGAGAAATGATGTATATGGCTAAAACCAGCCACTTACACCACATCTTGGGGGTTCTGCACATCTCCTGCTGAAGTTATGGCAGGAAATTGGGGAAATTCCTGTGCAAATTCAGGACTTGAATGTCTCACCGATGCAGGTGAGTTTTATGCATCATTTAATTTGCATGAAAATCCATTATAACTCATTCATTATAAATCTTTCAGATTCATAATAGACATACCATAACTAGTGAGATATTGTTTAATATATACATAGTACATTATTCGCATTCTATGAAAATTATAACTTTGTAATCTATGTTCTTGCAGCAGAGTGTGCTTTCTGTAATTCTACTCCCGGGATTGAAGATTTTTATTGTTACATACTTCATCTCGGACATCACAAACCTATGTTTCATTTCCATCCCCTTTATATTTGTATTGCCAGCACCTCAGCAAGAAAACAAGTGTATACAGAGAATACACAAAATATGATGGCCAGGAGGTGAATTAATGATTTGCATGGTATCCTTCATTCTATGCTCTGGTGTCAAGTACACACAAGGTCACACGTGTTTGCAATTTACTCTGACCATCCTTGCCAGCGACGCCCACATCCCATATACGAATTTTAAAAAATCTGTCAGAAACAGCCTAATAATACTGCGTGCTATATCACAGAGCCATTATTCCTTCAGATTCTCCATCTTGTAGCATCTTGAAATAGCATTGACACCAAATGGTTAATAAAAATAACTGCAAAGAAACTCACTAACCTGTAAACTCTCTGTGAAGTTAAGGTAACGATCTCAGGTTCCAGAATACAAATAAACTGTGATAAAATGAAAAATCATAAATGCTATTAATCTGAAATCGGAACAAAAACTGATAGGAATGCACAGGAAGTCAGTCATCATCTGAAAAAACAACTATAGGCTAATTTTTCAGGTTTAACCAGTTTTGATATAGTGCTCCACCTGAATGTTAACTTATTTTCTCTTTCAGTTGTTGAATGGACTTCTGTGCATTTCCAGAATTTTCTGCTTTTATGATTAACATAAACTGCTTAATCTTTTCTCCCATAGTTTACAAGGTGACATGAAATGCCTCAGTTGGAACCTTATAGTTCAAAGGATGATCATCCTCATTGTGTTCTGTGAGCATTACTGGTATATTCAGCAGTATTATTTTTTCTTTATATTACTGGAAATAACTCACTGCAGTTAAAAAAATAAAAGTTTCCATATGCACGAGGCACAGTGCATTCCACAGTTAAGTACATAAATTGATTTACCATAAAATCAAAACATTTCTCAGCAGAGGGATAGTTCTGAGATATAAAATCTTCAACTTTTTGCAATCATAGTACAGTTTAGGACTACTGGAAAGCAAGGATGAGCAAACAGATCATCATTTGGAAAAGTGAGAATTTAAGTATGAACTGCAAATTTTGCATTTATAAAAGTTATATAATAATCGATCTAGTGCTCCTGAGCGAGGGAACAGAACTATCAAGCAGAATTCCCACTCCTGACTGCTATCCAGCGACTTGTGCAGGAGTCTGCACACATCGAACAAGACTGGGCTCAATGATTTGCTGTCTCAGTAAAGAGCCTCCCAACACTCAAGAGTCAAGCCTCACCCATATAAAATGAGGATTTTGGGTGAGACTACCTGGAGGGTGGCTAGCTTATATGGTACTGTTACTCTAGCACAAATCAGCATCTTCAGGAAAGCAAGGGAGAAAAAGGGGGAACTCGTGGGGAAAATTGTGCTTTTTGGTTAATAAAGCAGGCTGTTATACAAATGAATGGACGTTTTAGCCTTTTTAGAAGAAATGAGCACTTAAATGGAGTAGACTGTGATCACTACTTGACTCAGTTTTTGCAATCTGGACCTATAGTTCACCAATACAAATAAATGAGCCCCAAAGTTAGCGCTAATGAGAGGCGCAAATCAACCCAATTTTTCCCCCAAAGAGTTTTAGGAACATAGGAATAGGACTGAGTAAGTCTGTCAGTCCCTGAGCCTGTTCTATCAGATCATAGCTGATTTGTACCTCAATTCCATGTACCCGCCCGTGCTCCATATCATTTGATACCCTTACCCAACAGAAATTTATGAATCTCAATCCTGAAAATTTCAATTGATCCAGCAACAACAGCCTTTTAGGGGAGTCAGTTCCATTGTTTCATTACTCTTTGTGTAATAAAGTACTTCCTGATTTCACTCCTAAATGGCCAAGCTCTAATTTTAAATTATGCCCCCTTGTTCTGGATTCTTCCACCAGAGGAAATAGTTTCTCTGTATCTACTCCATCAAATCTCTTTATCAGTTTTAAACCTCAGTTAGATCACCTCCTCAACTGTCTAAATTCAAGGGAATACAAACCAAGGTTATGCAACCTGTCCTCATAATTAAAACCTTTATTTTCCAACATCATACATAATATAAACAGAAAATGCTGGAGATACTCAGCAGGTCAGGCAGCATCCGTGGAGAGAGAAACAGAGTTCACGTTTCAGGTCGATGACCCTTCATCAGAACTGGTCAGAAAAGGTCACTGACCTGAAACGTTGGCCTAGAAATTCATCTCAGGCGGTGGTACAAACCGGGCAGCATCAGATCGGCCGCCCGTTATACCCAGCGCCTGATAGTTCCATTGCAGTCAACGGAACTGAATATCGAGCGCTGTGTATAATGTGCATCCGATTCGATACAGCCCGTTTTGTGCCGCCGCCGCCTGAGACAAATTTCTAGGCCGTTAACTCTCTTTCTCTCTCCACAGATGCTGCCTGATCTGCTGAGTATTTCCAGCGTTTTCTGTTTACATTTCAGATTTCCAGCATCCGCAGTATTTTACCTTAGTCATATATAATATCTGTTCAGAGATTGTTGGAGCAGTGGATAGAATTGAAAGGTGTGTAAGATGCCAAAGGCTGAGCTGAAGAAAAGTACCATGTAATTCCCTAAACATTAGTATTGTATTATGAATGATTGTGTACACAGAATCAGCATGTCACTAATAGTTCTAGTGAAATTCACTAAACCTGACATTCACAAGAGCAGAAGCTAATTACAGAGGATTTGGCCATCTGAATTCATCTATCCAGCAGCATCCCAGTGTCCCCCCACTGCAGCATCCCAGTGTCCCCCCACTGCAGCATCCCAGTGTCCCCCCACTGCAGCATCCCAGTGTCCCCCCACTGCAGCATCCCAGTGTCCCACCACCGCAGCATCCCAGTGTCCCCCCACCGCAGCATCCCAGTGTCCCCCCACTGCAGCATCCAAGTGTCCCCCACTGCAGCATCCCAGTGTCCCCCCACTGCAGCATCCCCGTGTCCCCCATTGCAGCATCCCCGTGTCCCCCCCCACTGCAGCATCCCCGTGTCCCCCCCCACTGCAGCATCCCAGTGTCCCCCATTGCAGCATCCCCGTGTCCCCCCCACTGCAGCATCCCAGTGTCCCCCCACTGCAGCACCCCAGTGTCCCCCCATTGCAGCATCCCAGTCCCCCCCCACTGCAGCATCCCAGTGTCCCCATTGCAGCATCCCAGTGTCCCCTCCACTGCAGCATCCCAGTGTCCCCATTGCAGCATCCCAGTGTCCCCTCCATTGCAGCATCCCAGTGTCCCCCCATTGCAGCATCCCAGTGTCCCCCCACTGCAGCATCCCAGTGTCCCCCATTGCAGCATCCCAGTGTCCCCCCATTGCAGCATCCCAGTGTCCCCCCATTGCAGCATCCCAGTGTCCCCCCACTGCAGCATCCCAGTGTCCCCCATTGCAGCATCCCAGTGTCCCCCCATTGCAGCATCCCAGTGTCCCCCCATTGCAGCATCCCAGTGTCCCCCCACTGCAGCATCCCAGTGTCCCCCCACTGCAGCATCCCAGTGTCCCCCATTGCAGCATCCCAGTGTCCCCCCATTGCAGCATCCCAGTGTCCCCCCATTGCAGCATCCCAGTGTCCCCCCATTGCAGCATCCCAGTGTCCCCCATTGCAGCATCCCCATGTCCCCCCCATTGCAGCATCCCAGTGTCCCCCACTGCAGCATCCCAGTGTCCCCCACTGCAGCATCCCAGTGTCCCCCATTGCAGCATCCCAGTGTCCCCCATTGCAGCATCCCAGTGTCCCCCCATTGCAGCATCCCAGTGTCCCCCATTGCAGCATCCCAGTGTCCCCCCATTGCAGCATCCCAATGTCCCCCCACTGCAGCATCCCAGTGTCCCCCACTGCAGCATCCCAGTGTCCCCCCACTGCAGCATCCCAGTGTCCCCCCACTGCAGCATCCCAGTGTCCCCCCACTGCAGCATCCCAGTGTCCCCCCACTGCAGCATCCCAGTGTCCCCCCACTGCAGCATCCCAGTGTCCCCCCACTGCAGCATCCCAGTGTCCCCCCACTGCAGCATCCCAGTGTCCCCCCACTGCAGCATCCCAGTGTCCCCCCACTGCAGCATCCCAGTGTCCCCCCCCCACTGCAGCATCCCAGTGTCCCCCCACTGCAGCATCCCAGTGTCCCCCCACTGCAGCATCCCAGTGTCCCCCCCCCCCCCCACTGCAGCATCCCATGTCCCCCCATTGCAGCATCCAATCATCTCTTGAATGATTCAAGGGATTTGGTCTCCATTCTTTATCTGGGTGTCCAATCCTTAGATTCATCAATCATGTGAAGAAGAATTTCCTGATATCAGTCCTAAATTTGCCTTTTACTAGTTTGAACCTATGTCCCCTTGTTTTACTTTCACAATTTAGATTAAAGTTGGATTTACCTTTTACATTTATATGAGACGTTAAACCGAGGCCCCGCCCACCCTCTCAGATGGCTGTAAAAGATCCCATGGCACTATTCTTCCGGTGTCCTGGCTGACATTTGTCCTTTGACCAACATCTAAAACAGATAATACGATCATTTATTTCATTGCTGTTTGTAGGAGCTTGCTGTGCGCATATTGGCTGCCGCGTTTCCTACACTACAGGAAACTTTCGTTTATCTGGAGGTTAAATGTCCGGAAAGCTCTATCCACCGGCAAAATTCAGGAGTCGGTTCAGATAAGTTTTTTTACTTCTCGTTGCTTTTTTTTTTCAGTTGTGGCTCTGCAAGGTCTAGCTGAAGCTGTTGCTTAGCTACAGAGACGCTCGCAAGCTACGCTGACTGTTTTGAGGCTGTTGCTAAGCAACAGGGTTTGTTGCTAGATACAGAGCTCAGAAGCTCCGTATGTTTTAACATTAGCGCTGGTTTGTCCGGCGGTTTTGATGGGACAGCAACAGCTCGGTCCCGTCAGTGCCGGATACCAGAAAGTTTCCTGTACAATAGTGACCACACTTAAAAAGTATTTCATTGGTTGTACAGCGCTTTGGGGCGTCCTGAGGTCGTGAAAGGTGCTATATAACTGCAAGTCGTTACTTTTTTCTTTTCTTTAACACTAGATGTAATGCATCCTATCACACAGAAAGTCCAGAGTAAATTAGTGCTTTCCTGTGTGTACACTACAAACACATTTTAACCCTCATTTAACACATTCCAAGTGGGCTAAAAGCAGTTTTTCTCCCTATGAATCTTTGATACTTAGCAAAGAATAGCAAAACACTGTCACTAATGCCATATCCTATACTAGCAAAATTAGTAATGACAATAAGAGGCTGTATTTGTCAGTCTGAGTCATTTGAAATGCCACTGCCACTGTTAACAAGCATCTCATTATATGAGACATAGCTGTTCAAAATAGATCAGAGATTAACAATGTTGGATTTACCCCTCAGGTCTTAGTAATAAATTCCATTAAATTGACCTAACTGATACTAGATACTATAGTCAAAGGACTACTTAATAAAGAGCCAATGTGTTGTCTTGCATTCTATGAGACAAATGTGGCCCAGTGGAAATGTCTCGTTCAATACCCCTTGGAATAAGGCAGCAATAATATTCAAACAAAAAATTAAAATTAAAAAGATTGCTGCTATTATAATTCAGTGGGATGGCTAATAATTACTATGCTGAAATGTCAACCCTGTTACTTGGCCTTTAAAATAACAGAAATGATGGTGTTCTTAGAATTGTGTACATATCATTACTGAAAATCTATATGTGCTTTTTTTCCTCCAACTAACATGCTAATATAGGATGTATAAGTGGAAAAAAAAGTATTTTTATAGACATCTGGATATTTCAGTGATCTTGGAATTGACCCAACAAAACATGAGATTAACTGTATTAATTGTCAATCTTTTTGCAGGGGAAGAAATTAAAATGAAAAAAAGTGAGGAGATTTTTTAACCATATGTAGTTGCTGTATTTGATTTATTTCTGCAGAATCACCTTGCAAAGGAATCTCAAATTTTCTAACAACGTCCAAGATAGCATACTTCAAACGGAAATATGTGGAAGATGAAGATCTTCATCCACCTGTTCACAGCTGCTGCCAAAGAGTAGGTTACACAAATTTATTAGAACTCCCTTTTAACTTAACCTCTAGCGGGGCACTTAGAAAATCATAATATGATTAGGCAGAGTCAACATGGTTTTATGAAAGGGAAATCGTGTTTAACAAATTTATTAGAGTTTTTTGAGAATGTAACTAGCAGGATAGATTAAGGGGAACCAGTGGATGTTATATTTGGATTTGCAAAAGGCATTCGATAATGTGCCACATAAAAGGTTGCTACACAAGATAAGGGCTCATGGGGTTAGGGTTATATATTAGCACGGATAGAGGATTGGTTAACGGACAGAAAACAGACAGTAGGGATAAACGGGTCATTTTCAGGTTGGCAGGCTGTAACTAGTGGGGTACCGCAAGGATCAGTGCTTGGGCCTCAGCTATTTACAATCTATATTAATGTAGATGAAGGGACCGAGTGTAATGTATCCAAGTTTGCTGACAATACAAAACTGGGTGGGAATGTAAGCTGTGAGGAGGACACAAAGAGCCTGCAAAGGGATATAGACAGGTTAAGTGAGTGGGCAATAAGGTGGCAGATGGAGTATAATATGAGGAAATGTGAGGCTATTCACTTTGGTAGGAAGAATAGAAAAACAATGGCCTAGAAATTCAGTGGGCCTTGCGCCCACTTAGCGCCTAAAGAGGTCTTTTGCGCCGGCGGGGTGGTAGCGCGGAAATTGAGTGCAGCGGTATTGGCGGCGGTAGCCATTAGCGCTGCGCCGGGACCGATGACGTCATCGGTGTGCGCGGTGGCCCGTAACGCCCCGAAACCGCGCCGATCCCCATATTTATTTGCGGCCGCCTCCTCCGAAGCGGGCGCAAACAGCGACCAGAAAACGGGGCCGTCCTGCTGCCATAGTGGGGCGCTTTAAAGCGGAAGGTGCGGCCGGCCGCTTTTTCGGTGGCCGCCTGCCCGCACCTCCTTCCCCGGTCTCCTCCACCCCCCCCGCGGCATTGCCGGCTGGTTTCCGTGGAGCCCGGCACTTCTCCGTTGTGCCGGGCTCTTTTGCCGGCACTCGCGATCGGGGCTCCGGCCGTTGCAGGCACCTCCCCCTTAAGAGAAGGAGACGGCCTGCAGTACCGCAGCCTGCCGCACCGCATCGGGTGGCGCTGCGGCAACTAGCGCGCCGATATTCAGTTGCAGCGCCCCAAACGGAGGCGGGCACACCCTGGTATAGCGCCCGCTTCCGAATTGGGGCGCAGAAGAAGAATATACGACGTGCGCTAATGCCTCCCCGCCCAGCGCTAACTTTTGGGCGCGAGCGAGCTGCCCGCGCCCAAGTGAATTTCTAGGCCAATATTTTTTAAATGGTGAAAAACTGTTAAATGTTGGTGTACAGAGAGATTTAAGTGTCTTCGTACAGGAAACACAGAAAGTTTACATGCAGGTACAACAAGCAATTCGGAAGGCAAATGGCATGTTGGCCTTTATTGAAAGGGAGTTGGAGTATAAGAGTAAGGAAGTCTTGCTACAATTGTACAGGGCCTTGGTGAGACCACACCTGGAGTGCTGTGCACAGTTTTGGTCTCCTTATCTGAGGAAGGATATACTTGCCTTAGAGGTGCTGCAACAAAGGTTCACTAGATTGATCCCTGGGATGAGAGGGTTGTCCTATGAGGAGATATTGCGTAGATTGAGCCAATACTCGCTGGAGTTTAGAAGAATGAGAGATAATCTCATTGAAACATATAAGATTCTGAGGGGGATTAACAGGATAGATGCTGAGAGGTTGTTTGCCCTGGCTGGAGCGTCTAGAACTAGGGAGCATAGTCTCAGGATAAGGGTCGGCCATTTAAGACTGAGATGAGGAGGAATTTCTTCACTCAGGGTTGTGAATATTTGGAATTCTCTACCCTAAAGGGCTGTGGATGCTGAGTCTTTGAGTATATTCAAGGCTGAGATAGATTTTTGAACTCTAGGGGAAATCAAGGGATATGGGGATCAGGCAGGAAAGTGGAGTTGAGGTAGAAGATTAGCCATAATCTTATTGAATGGCGGAGCAGGCTTGAGGGGTCGAATGGCCTACTCCAGCTCCTAATTCTTATGTTCTAGCTTGGTGTTAGGTTAGGTCCAGCTTCTTTTTTTCCTGTTTTTTTTCTTCTAGGCACATCTCTTGGGAATAGAGATGGGGCATATATTATTCTCTACATATTTAATTCAACATTTAATCTGGTCAGTTTAGCAATTTTCATCGCCACTCACTGAGTTCTGAGACTAGATTACTCCTGAAAGGCTGAGATTAAGAAGGGTATTAAATGAGGAATTTCCATTGCGCTACTTTTGCATATCTTCCAAGGCCTGATCAAGAGAAGCATTTATGGGGGTCCTCTTGAATGCAGGAGGTCTGTAGGGTGGGAACAATGAGTGAAAAGAGGAAATTATGCGGGGGGGGGGGGGGGGCGGGTAGGTGTTGGTAACATATCCCATGGAGAAAACATATCCGCAGAAGCAAAGAAAAATGTAATTATTGAGATTTATTTACCAATCCTCCTTTCCACATCTACCCACTGTTACAGAAACACTGGAGTTTATATAGGCATCCATGATTGGTTGATGCTGAATTTGCATATTTGATCTCAATTATAATTGAATTGTCTAAAAGCAATGGCCTAAGCTTGTGTAATAAATATAGACATAGAAATGATAGTAAATCAAACAGTTTCAGAGTTGCCATATTGCAGAGAACGCCATGTTTGTAATATTTCTGGACTTATTTCTTTCTTTGGTTTAGGCGCGGACCTTGGCTGTTCCTGAGGATCGCACCCACATACTTCGTTTATCACTGGAAAAATTAAGATTTATTGAAGATCCAGAAGTGTTTCTGCGACGGTCAGTGCTGATCAACAATTTACTAAAGCGGATCCGAGGGGAGATGCAGAACGACTGGTACTTGTCTGCCTGCTCTTTTGGGGAGACACCACCTAATGATTGGTTCGGATCACAGGACTCTGCCTATAGGAAGCGCCTGCGGATTGCCAAAGAGTATGACAGCAGCCTGCACGATTGCTGCTTTTACCAGGACCGCGGTAATCAGTATTCAATGATACCTTTCTCTGTTTATAATGCGGAGGGGGCTGCCTCTTCCCTGCCTAGCTGTTCCCGCCAGGGCATGGACTGTTCTGAAGTTTATGGAGCCCATAGTGTGCATCCCAGGAGTGATCTGGCAACCAGTGCCGTATCTGACGTTTATGAGAACATTGGAAAGTTATGCGATAAGGAAATTGACGAGGAAGATGAGCGTCAAAAGGGAAGTGGCACAGGGAAACATGCTTCCAGTGAAAGAGCTCTCCACCTTGTGCGCAGTGATAAGGAGGATGATTGCAGTGCGACTGGCTTCAGAAATGATGGGATAGTTCCACCCGAATCTCAGTTAAATTCTGGCGTATTAAAGCAACATGTAGGCGATCACAAACTTTGTTGTGTAAAGGAAGCAAAATTCGAATCAGCTTGTTTTGTGATGGCAGGGGCCAACAGTTTAACAAGCATAGGGAAGAGCACGTGCTGAGTCAGTGACCCCTATTAGCATGAACACCCATTACAGAAACTGCAGTTGAATCTTTATCATCATGCTGATGCACTTTATAGTATTCTTGAGACGAGACCCTGAAGAAAAAATAATTACAAAAGAAAATAAACCAGCGCATTGTGGGTTGGTTTTCTCAGATTGTCCATCACAGCGGGTTGAGATTTCACGTAATAGACTATGGTTTATACTGAAAGTAACAAGCATGTGATCTAAGGTGCCTTAAATTTGTTATGAGTGTTAAAGTTTGCAGGACAATACAAGTCATCTGTTGGGGTTGTATGAGGTTTTATACTATTTTCCTATATTTTGACTTGCCACAGAACAAAAGATCCAGTGCATTCAAAGCAAGAATTTTTGATTTGATTTTAAAATTCACATTTTAGACAGATGATGTGTATAATTTCAACTTCTTCTGTGGATAATATTCTCCAGTAAGCCAACAATGGAGTGATCTTCCCCATGAGCAAGCATTGAGCTGCTTGAGCATTTCCATAGCAACGGATAGACTGTTGCAGAGAATGAATTTTGTACTGTAAGGTCCTTGAAATTGGTGGCTGACTTCATATTTCATCTACATTTCATCTACATTTCTTTTAACTGCGATGCTCTATTTAACTTTTGAACTCAAAAATTAACATTTTTTTAGCTAGTTTCCTGCTATTTGCTGAAAACCCAGAACCATTTTAATGACATAGCCATCAATGAGGACTTGGTTGTAGGATGTTCAATTGTAACTGGATATTAAAACTTTGGGAGCAGTACTAGTTCATACGAGGAATGGAAAATGCTCCCCATAAAAATTGCATTCGAATTGACTGTGTCCTTTACATTAAGGCATTAGCTTTTTTGTTGTGATCGTGGCCAACATTTATGTTTCTAATGCAAATTGTATATGCTTTTTTACAAACTGAAAAAAAATTAAATGGGGTCCTTTTCCACGTGGTATGATAAATTGGTACATACTAGTGTTTTACAGTAAAATGTGATTTACATGTAAGATATTTATTAAACAGTAGAACATCTTACACAGGCTGAGTAGTTTAATATTAATTGTTTTTGGAATACATGGAATACTATATCAGTGTGTTACAAGAAAGAATGGAAAATTATTAAAGACAGTAAATCAGGTTTTCTCCTGTCTGAGTGCACTTGATAAAAAAGGGCATAATTGTTTATAGGTAACTTAATGCACTAGAAAAAAGAGAAAGAACCTGCATTTAGGTAGCGCTTTTCACATCCGTAGGACATCCCAAAGCACTTTACAAGCCAATTAATTACTTTTGAAGTGTAGTCAGGTTATTTTGTAGCCAATTTTAACGCAACAATGTCCCACAAAGAGCAATAAGATAAATAGCAAGTAGTGTAGAGATTGACTCCAGAACGTCCTGTCTCAAAGATTAGAGCGCTACCAGTGTGCCAAGCTGACTCAACTTCCCGTAACCGCACAGCACAATACAAAACAATTATTTAATCCTCAATGTTTTTGTTATTGTTCTTTTCTGTTTAGGTTCCCAACTCCTTCCCAAATGTCACACAGTTGGAGCATTAGTGGTTCAGGGGTAGAATTCTCGCCTGTCACGCACGGGGCCCGGGTTCGATTGCTGGCCAATGCAGATTGCAACTTTCGTTATGACTCTAGGGGGCAAAAATTGAAGAGCGCCCCCGCGGCCGATTTTCCCAGGTAGCACCCCGAGCGGGAGGGGGGCGCTACTGGAAGCGCCCCACGTCCCTCTTGGGGCGCTGCGAGCCAATATCGCAGTGCCACACTCTGCGGCACGTCACGCCACGGTACTGCAGGCCTTCCTCCCCTTATTAAAGGGGAGGGGCCTGGCGCAGCGTGTCCCGGCACCCAGCTGGGCCACCAGGGATCGGGAGTGCCGGCATCCTGCTTCATGGGGAACGGGAGCAGCAACGGGGGCAGGTGCTGCCAGACAGCCAGCAACAAAAATGGCCGCCCGCCACCTCCCCTTTAACTAGCACCGCCCCGGCCGCAGTTAAGCCTCCCTGACCCCGGCGGACATAGCGTCTAGTGGTAAGTCGGGGGGCGCCACCCAATATTACAGCAGGGGTGCGAGCGGGGCGCTGCGCACAGCAATGATGTCATCGCTGGCGGTGCAGCACTACGCGGTGCTAACAGTGCCGCCGCTAACCTCTCGCTGAATTTCACGGGAGGCGTTAGCGGCGCCCAGGCGCTAGTTGATTTGCGCCCCGTTAGCGCCCTCTTAGAGAGTCGGCATGGACTCGGTGGACCAAATGGCCTCCTTCTGTGCCGTTATGACTCTATGACTAAGACCATTCCTTAGCTGACTGGGAGAAAGGGGGTGGCGGGGGAGGGGTTGGTGGGGGGAGGGGGTGATGGTAACAAGTGACCTGCTGCATGTTGCTCAAGGAGCCACTGATTAACCAACTGGTGGTAGAACTTTGTCAGATCAGCCCCAACCAGTTACTTGCCTTATAATGTATTCCTCTCTGTCACTTACTGTCTCATGGACTGCTCCAAACAAGATCAGGAACTCACTGTGGAGGGAGTTCTAAGGAGGAACCTATGTCCTACCAATCTTAAGGGCAACACATCAACATGCTAATGTGCTACATCATTGGATCTGCTAGAAAGCGAAGTATTATGATTGTATTATAGCAAGCATGCAGATCACTGATATTGCCTCAGCATCCATTTTATGAATAGTGTACAGGAGGTACATAAGCATGGCGTCCCCAAAAGGTAGTGCGCAATACTCCAAAAAGATGTCTTTTTTTTAATCCTAGAATCTACACATGGTTCATAAGCAAACATAGGCTTATTGGGCACTAACAAACAACACTGTTTTTGTACAGTCCTCCCTTTCCTCAGTATCACAACATTGATTTTCTATTCCTGGTTTAAAGAAATCAAAAAATCCAAAACCAGAATTATGGGTGAAAACCTTTCATTAGGACCTGTGACTGATAAAATGTGGATTTTATCCCAATGTTCTTGTCTTGTGTTTAAAGAAAAAAAGCAGTTTCCAATAGCAGATCCTTAGGAACCTTATACATGCCGTGTCTGAGAGTATGCGCAGGATTAACTATTATTTTATTTTGATATCACCCAGTGTCGATAACATGGGATGCCCACTACATTGGCATAGTGGTTAGCACTGTTGCCTCACAGCGCCAGGGACCCGGGTGACTGTGTGGAGTTTGCACATTCTCCCCGTGTTTGCGTGGGTTTTCTCCAGGTGCTCCGGTTTCCTCCCACAGTCCAAAGATGTGCGGGTTAGGTTGATTGGCCATGATAAAAATTGACCCTTAGTGTCAGGGGGATTAAATATGTGGGGCTACGGGGATAGGGTGGGATATGTGTTGGTGTAGGGGTTATGGGGATCGGGTGGGATATGTGTCGGTGCAGGCTCGATGGGCCGAAATGGCCTCTATCTGTACTGTGAGGTTTCTGTGATTTCTCCATACTACTTTTGAAAGGTGAAAAAACACCACACCATCAGAGCAAAGCATATAGGTTAAAACCAATAGTCAGATTTGTGCACAAATAGAATACACAGAGGCAGTAAGACATGCCAGAGTACATTTTGCAAGTTGAGGTTTCCAGCATAAAGCCTTGCTGGACAGGAGCTTTGTTCACAAATAGGTTACTTAACAATATAGGGCTGATTCTCCAAACCACATCCTCATCCAGCAAATCTTTGTGCTGGGACCCTTTTATAAAATTTACCATACCTAGCAATTTACAGATTTCTTATACAGCTTGATAAGTGACAGGATAGGGTGAAATGGTCTTTCATAGACCACATAATGCAAAGTTATACTTGGATAATGTGAATGTCCAATCCATGGAGTTCAAATCTTGAGACAAAACAAAAGTTGAACAACCAGAGCTTGATTTATTGCCTGGCAAATTTATAACCATGGCTTTGAAGTCCACAGGCAGCCTGAAGGTACAACAGACCTCCGACCTTGCAGGAGATGGGATATTACTGTCTGCAAGTATTTCCCTTCATTGGGTCTACCAGATTAGTTAAATTAGGCTCTCCCCCAGTCTGTTAACCCACCTATGTCAACATTTGAAAAAATCCAGTCCTAACCGTCCATTGGTATGACTTAATGAATTACTAAGCAGAGATATAGACAGAGATTTCTTCTAAGACAGTCATCATCCATTGCCACTGTCTGATTGTGCAGTGAGTTGTGTGAATTGGTCACCCACAGAAACAAGGGTTGGGGAACGGCTGGCTCAGTTGGGGATCGCGGGGCGGCAGGGTGGGTGTGTGGCGGTTGGGGAACGACAGAGGAGGATTGGGGATCGGCAGGAGAGGGGCGGGGGGGTCAGCTGGGGATTAGCGGTGGGGAGAGGATTGGGGATGGGGGGTCGGGGATGAGGGTCAGGGATCGGCGGGGGGTCAGCTGGGGATCAGCGGTGGGGAGAGGATCGAGGATGGGGGGGTTAGGGATTGGCGGGGGGTCAGCTGGGGATCAGCAGTGGGGAGAAAGGATCGAGGATGGGGTGGTTGGGGATCGGCGGGGGGGTCAGCTGGGGATCGGTGGTGGGGAGAGAGGATCGGGGATGGGGGGTCGGGAATGGGGGGTCAGCTGGGGATCAGCGGTGGGGAGAGAGGATCGGGGATGGGGGGTCGGGGATGAGGGTCGGATCGGCGGGGGGGTCAGCTGGGGATCAGCGGTGGGGAGAGAGGATCGAGGATGGGGGGGTTAGGGATCGGCGGGGGGTCAGCTGGGGATCAGCAGTGGGGAGAAAGGATCGAGGATGGGGTGGTTGGGGATCGGCGGGGGGGTCAGCTGGGGATCGGTGGTGGGGAGAGAGGATCGGGGATGGGGGGTCGGGAATGGGGGGTCAGCTGGGGATCAGCGGTGGGGAGAGAGGATCGGGGATGAGGGGGTCGGGGATCGGCGGGGGGAGGTGTCAGCTGGGGATCGGTGGTGGGGAGAGAGGATCGGGGTCAGCCACCGGAGGATTGTGGCCGGCCTCAGCATCATCGGTGGGGTGGGGGGGGAGAAGCCTCATGGTGGGGATTGGAGGCCTGGGGAGACGACCGGAGGTGTCGTGGGTGGGTCTCCGATCGTGGGGGTGGGTTAGGTTATCTCCAGGATCCAGGAGATAGGTATAAAACCACTTACCTCCTGGATCCACCAGTCCCCGCCTTGGTTTGACTGCTGGGTTTCACGAATTGTGTGAACCCCGTCCATATGCAGTTAAAAACAAAATGGAGGTGAAATCAGAGGCTTCCAGCCTCATTACAATAATTAAATTGATGTTCCACCTCTTGAGAGCGGGATGGCTGCCCGCCCTCCATCCCGGAAGTGGGTGGGTTGGAGGCCGGATCAGGTCGGGAATCCCATTTTTAACATTTTAATTGCCCCCACGTTCCAAACCCACCTGTTCTTTTAGGGGAAAATTACGGCCAATGAGTTTCCATTGGAGAGACTACTGGCTTTTCAGGTCACACTTATATTATCTAAAGTCATAGAAAAATATTTTTAAAAACTTGCATTTTTATATCACCTTTCACATATTCAGAAGATCCTAAAGCACTTCACAGCCAACTAATTACTTTTGAAGGGTAGTCATTGTTGTTTTGTAGGTAAACAATTTATACACAACAATGTACTACAAACAGCAATGAGATGAATAACCAGTTAGTCTGTTTTGGTGATGTTGGTTGAGGATGAATGCTGGCAACTCCCAATACTGCCATAGGATTTTTTATGTCTACCTGAATAGGCCTAAAGGGCCTTTGTTTAATACGTCATCTGAAAAATGGCATCTCCAGTAATGCAGTCCACCCTCAGTGCTGCACTGAAGTGTCAGCCTAGAATATGCGCTGAAGTCCTGGAGTGGAGATTGAACCCACAAATACTACCGCTGAGCCAAACTGACACCTACAGAGATCCTACATTTTGTTACAGCACCCAGAAAAAAAAAACCCCAGTATCATTGTAGGCCTAACTATATTTAAAAACCTATTCATCTTAATGATGCATTTGCATTTAGTAATAATGCGAATACGATTCAACGCTGGTTCTTCTTTCACAGAAGCAGATTGGAAACATTTGGGTCCTGACGCTCCTGTGCTCACTCTTATTAGCAAAAAAGTAGACATGCATAAAGAATGGTGGAATCAATTGGGGAAATTTGTCTAGTTTTAGTTCTGCTCAGAGCTTCCCTACCTTTCTAAAATATATAATTTTCATGTATAAGGCAATTTGCATAACCCTGCTAGTTTCACTTCTCATACCTTATTTTCAACATCCTTGTTAACATTCCTCTGTCAGCAGAGCTTTTTGTTACAAATATCAAATCAAAAAATCAAAATCAAATCAACTTTTATTGTCATTGTTAGTGCACAAGTGCAGTACAACCAAATGTAGGCTTGCGGCTCCCGAGAGTGTACATTTGGATTAAGACATTTAAACATTCAACATACATTTACATACAACTTACATGACTAAGAGTTTCCCTCATGTGCATATATGTTGTGCTCCTAATTTACAGTAGTATTGATGCCTTATCTTTGCGTTATTCATTAAATACATTTTCTTCTGAACCATTGTTGGGTCCCCAAAGTGATAGGGACACTGTCCATGCCATATTGCCATAGTACACACCTCTGCTAGTGACTGGTCCTCCTCCCACCAAAGCTGTGCTCACATTTCTCTGTTACTGTGCTTACCAGCACTTGAAGGGTCTCATCACTAAAACTACATTTTCCCTGTTCGTGTTCAGACTTTGTTGTCCAACAAATGGCGCAGTTCACAGCTGGCTTATCAATCTTTGTGACATTTATAGTGGCTGAGGGGCTTAGTAGCTGCTTGAGAATTTTAAAGGGTCATTATTGCAGATGCATCATGATTCATTGCTATGTTTTCTGTAATGAAATCACAATCTCACAAATCACATGTTAGGAAAGTGTGAATTCCTGTGATTTAATCTTCAGTTTGTTAACACTGGAGAAAAATCTGCGGACCCCCTGCTTTTAGTGAAAAGGAGAATGCCAGACCCTTCATGACATATAACTGCAAACCTGACGACAATAGGCTCGTTGCAGTCATGTTACTTGCCAAGAAACAAATTACTTACAACTTGTAAAGCCTTCAGCATCTTGTTTGTAAGTGCATATCACGTGCATTTTTCACTTAACCTAAAAAAGAAAATTAAAAAGAAAATTAGAGATAATTTTTCTTGCTGAAAATCAGTGAGAAAATGTTAGTGATATGAAAACCGTATGACATTTATTAGGCTAGTTCAAGCGGGTTGAAAATACAGAGAGAAAAAAACAAAAGGTGTATTACTACACTGACTTTACATACAAGTATTATAAATAAGGTGAATTTTTTTACTGATTTTCTACATCAAAATAAGTGAGGATTTTTAAATCACACCTGATACATGTTTTCATAATTTCCAATGAAAATTAAAAAACGTTGCCAACTTTTTCATTTTTAGTGACCAATCACCAAGGGCCGCCTAGAATTTTTTTTACTTGTCTTCTTTGCCAGAATTCCCAGTCACCCTGTGATCACATCCTGCTCTGTGCTGTGTTCATCCAGCCTCTTAATATCTTATAGGGAAATGGGAACATACAGGACCTGAAGGGACCATTGGCCAGCCCCAAAAACAAGCGGCTCATTCTTAAATAAAACAAGATACGGGATGTTATCAGATTTATGTTGTACAGTGACAATTCTGGGTCGACACACCTAGAAAAAATATAAGAAAGGAAAAGAAGCATTGTGCAAAAGTACTTGTCAATTCTTATTTAGGATTACATTTTGATTTTCACCTGGAAAATATAATGGGTCATATTTTCCGATCGGAGGCTTCCCGCGTGCGGAGGCCTCTGATCTGGAAAAAATCTATGCACTTACCTGAGGGCTCCTGAGGTCCGGACACTTCTGCTCCTGGGCCTCTCCAACTCGAAATGTGCAGGGCCCACGTACGCAAGCGTCCCTGGGATCACGTGGGCCATGGGGAGCCAATCAAAGAACGGAATCTCCCTTCATACACTTGATAGATAGACCTGTCCAATGTATGAATGGAGATCACCCCCCCAAAAAAATGACATTTTAAAAATTAGTTGAAATTACAATAAATTAAATATTTTAAACAAAAATTTAATTCTTTGAAAAAAAAATTAAAGTTTTTTACGGGGCTAAAAATAAACTTACCTTTTTTAAAAGTATTTTTAAATGATAAATGAGTGAAAACATTTTTTTCAAATCTTATGCTGGTAAAAGCAGGCCTTATGCCTGCTTTTACCAGGCGTAAGATTTCTAAGGGTTTTCAGCGGACAGAGGTTCTCCAGAAAGCAGAACTCTCCCCCTGCCAAGGCCCTTCTCCAGGGCAGGCGTCCGATCTGTCAAGAGCATTCTTGACAGATCAGAAATGCCAGTTTTCAGCGCATGCGCTTCACATGCCTGAAACCGGCATTTCTGATGTCCCTACGGGTGTGTAGACAGCACGTACTCACCCATAGGGATCGTAATATCCGGCCCATTGTCCATTTTCAACTAGTTTTTAGATTTTTTTGGAATAAAAATGGAAAAAATTCCCTGGAAGTTGAAAGCATTTCAAAAGGAGAATCTTTCATTCTAATGTTCTTACTCTGACAGTTGACCTATTAGAAAGGCAAAGCAATGTCGCTATTATTTATATTAATTTTGAAAATGATTTTGTGATGATTTAAAAAAACTTAATATGGCATCTGTCCCTCAAAGAAGACTTTGATGAGTTCCTGGACCTACATGCTATTTTGCACACCTGGCATCGTTTGAGCAAGGTGATTGGTGGTACAAATATAGAGCCAATTTTCCTGTGCATTGTCCCTGGGGAACACTTATTCTAAGGGCACACAGCACAGGAAAAAGCGGTAGAGAATATTGATGTTCGCCCCCCGTCCACTTTATGTTACTCTGGGATTTTTGTGAGCTTTCCCCGAAGAGCAGGCTAAAGGTTGCCATTGTAATAAGGCAGGAGGGGGCGTTCATGGCCTCCCACCTCATTTTCACTAGGTCTTAGACCCTGTGCACAGCTCTCTCTGGTGGGGAGATTGGAGTGGGGCAGGCAGCAAAGACAACAGGGCCCGAGGTCTCTTTTTCCTTCTAGGGACTGAGCTTGGCACTTTTGGCTGCTTAAAAAAAAACTTGCATTTATAGAGCGCCTTTCACGACCACCAGATGTCCCAAAGCGCTTTATAGCCAATGAAGTACTTTTTTGAAGTGTAGTCACTGTTGTAATGTAGGAAACGTGGCAGTCAATTTTCACACAGCAAACAGCGATGTGATAATGACCAGATAATCTGTTTTTTAGTGATGTTGATTGAGGGATAAATATTGGCCAGGACACTGCTCTTCTTCAAAATAGTGCCATGGGATCTTTTATGTCCACATGAGAGAGCAGACGGGGTCTTGGTTTAATGTTTCATCCGAAAAATTACACCTCTGACAGTGTAGCACTCCCTCAGTACTGCACTAGAGTGTCAGCCTAGATTTTATGTGCTCAAGTCTCTGGAGTGAGACTTGAACCCACAACCAAGCGAGCCACTGGCTGAAACTTAATTTAGATAGCGGCCTGCGGCAATGGCTGCCTTTCCTCCCTCGCTTCCATGCGCTATGCCCTCTGCTGGGGGATCATCTGGTCTATGTAAATGACCTGAACTCAGAAATACAGGTGGGTTTGCGTCATTGCAGGCAGAGTGCACTTCAACTGTGCTCCACCTGCCCGGTACCCAGGTGCAGGGGAGACAGGAAAATTTCCCTATAGAGTCATCCTGAGAGACGTCTCTAACTTCCATGCCAGCTCCTGCCATTCCCTTGTTGCTGGGCATTCATTCATTCATTCAGTATGTCCAGAGGTCAGTGTTAGAGCAATCGTTGGATAGCAATAGGGTTGTGAAAACCTCATATTATGGCTATTTGTATCTGATTCCTCAGTATAGTGAATCCAGACAAGACAGACTGCTGTAGTCCCTAGAACTCCGGGCACAGCATCTATAGAAACATAGAAACATAGAAGATAGGAGCAGGAGTAGGCCATTCGGCCCCTTGAGCCTGCTCCACCATTCAATGCGATCATGGCTGATCATCCAAATTCAGTACCCTGTCCCTGCTTTCTCTCCATATCCCTTGATCCCTTTAACCTTAAGAAATATATCCAACTCCTTCTTGAATATACTCAATGAATTGGCCTCAACTGTCTTCCGTGGCAGAGAATTCCACAGGTTCACCACTCTCTGGGTGAAGAAATTCCTCCTCATCTCTGTCCTAAATGGCTTACCCCTTAGCTTAGACTGTGACCTCTAGTTCTGGACTCCCCGACCATCAGGAACATCCTTCCTGCGTCTAGTCTGTCCAGTCCTGTCAGAATTTTATAAGTTTCAATAAGATCCCCTCTCATTCTTCTAAACTCCAACAAGTATAAGCCCAATCGACCCAATCTCTCCTCATACGTCATTCCTGCCTTCTTAACCGCCTGCTGCATCTGCATGCTTACCTTCAGCGACTGGTGCACAAGGACACCCAGGTCTCGTTGCACTTCCCCTTCTCCCAATCTATTGCCATTCAGATAATAATCTGCCTTCCTGTTTTTGCCACCAAAGTGGATAACCTCGCATTTATCCATGTTATATTGCATCTGCCATGCTTCTGCCCAATCACCCAACCTGTCCAGATCATCCTGGGGTTTCTCGGCATCCTCCTCACAGCACACACGCCCACCCAGCTTTGTGTCGTCTGCAAACTTGGAGATATTACATCTAGTTCCCTTGTCTAGATCATTAATATATATTGTGAATAGCTGGGGTCCAAGGACCGATCCCTGCGGTACCCCACTAGTCACTGCCTGCCACTCGGAAAAAGACCCGTTTATTCCAACTATTTGCTTTCTGTCTGCCAACCAGTTCTCTATCCAAGTCAATACCTTGCCCCCAATCCCATGTGCCTTAACTTTACATGCTAATCTCTTATGTGGGACCTTATCGAAAGCCTTTTGAAAGTCCAAATACACCACATCCACTGGTTCTCCCTTATCTATTTTACCAGTTACATCCTCAAAAAATTCCAGTAGATTAGTCAAGCACGATTTATCTTTTGTAAATCCATGTTGATTTTGTCCGATCCTGTCACTGTTTTCCAAGTGCTCTGCTATTACATCTTTTATAATGGACTCTAGCATTTTCCCCACTACCGATGTCAGGCTTACCGGTCTGTAATTCCCCGTTTTCTCTCTACCACCTTTTTTGAATAGTGGGGTAACATTAGCTACCCTCCAATCCATGGGTACTGTTCCAGATTCCATCGAATGTTGGAAGATGATCAGCAATGCATCTACTATTTCTAGGGCCACTTCCTTAAGTACCCTAGGATGTAGATTATCTGGCCCTGGGGATTTATCGGCCTTCAATCCCATCAATTTCCCTAACACCATTTCCCTACAAATACTGATTTCATTCAGTTTTATTTATTATGTAAAGTATGTCTGATCTTTGCACCTCAGTCATGGAGGGCTCAACTGCAGAGAGCACTAGAGTGGGCACGGTCTCCATAGTAGGCTGCAGATGAGATAGATGCAGGTTGTGGATTTCTCCCTAGATGCCACCCAATTTAGCAGGCTGCCTGACACACTCTTAAATTAATTGATAAAATATTGATGCTGAGCTATCAAACTGCATTTGTAGGCAGGCTCTGAGAGCTCTGAATTGATGAGCTCAGCAGCCAAAAGAGCATCCTAGTTGGCTTCAGGCAGCAGATTGTTTTTCCTGCCATTCCACCTCCACTTGCTCCTTCTCATTCATGCTGAATGATTCACCAAGTGCTCCCTCCTGAGCCTCCCAGAATGTGTATATTTGTGCTGGTGCTAATCACTGTAGGACTGAGTGATACAGGATCCTGTGAGGTGCTCAGTCCAGAGTAACATGTTTTTTCACTTCCTCCTTTACTTAGGCACCTGCAGCATCAGAAGGAGATTTATATCTCAGAATGCTGGCAGTAAGATATTCTATCAAACAGAGCTGAGAGTGTATTATGCTGCAGCACTGCAGTGTATGCCTGCATGAGGGAGTTAATGAATGAGTGATTACAGAGATAAGCATAGGAGGGTAATAGCCATGGGCCTGGGGGAGGCCTCTTTCATTTCCTGCTTCACTCTCTCAATTGTCTTCAGGTCCAGGACCTGGAGCATCCTTTCCTCAAAGGTCTTATCTGAGCAAGATTCTCTCCTGTTATTATCTGCTGCCACCTGTTGTGTGTGGCCTTTCCATGCAAGAACATATAAAAGAACATATGTTGCAATTAGGAAGGTGAGAGAAGATTAATGTAATTCAAATACTCAGCCCATCAACCATCTCTGTAAGTCCATGAACATGCAGTATGAAAGTAGCTTGTGTTGGCAGCATACTTGGTAATTCTACTTTGCAAGGTATCAGCCCATTTATGTGGCAAAAATACAGTGTTCCATGCAGAAACACGGGCACGCCTGTGCAAATTGGTAAGTGGGTTACCTGTTGCCGGAGGGCTGTGTATTTTTCTGTGAAGTTGCACCAACCTTACAGTGATGATACCAGAAATGCGAAGGTATACATATCAGGAAAGGATGAACAGGCTGGGTCTCTTTTCTCTTGAAAAAAGGCTGAGGGGTGACCTAATAGACGTCTTTAAAATTATGAAAGATTTTGATAAAATGGAAAGAGAGAGAATGTTTCCACTTGTGGGGAAGAGCATAACTAGAGGCCATCAATATAAGATCATCACCAAGAAATCCAATAGGGAATTCAGAAGAAACTTCTTTACCCAGAGTGGTGAGAATGTGGAACTTGCTACCACAGGGAGTGGTTGAAGCGAAAAGTATAGATGCATTTAAGGGGAGGCTAGACAAGCATATGAGGGAGAAGGGAATAGAGGGTTATGCTGATAGATTTAGATGAGGAAAGATGGGAGGAGGCTCGAGTGGAGCATAAGCGCCGGCATGGACTGGTTGGGCCGAATGGCCTGATTCTGTGCCGTATATCCTATGTAATCCTATGAAGTGCTTTTGGCATACAATATAAGGCGTGATTGTAAAAGTAGGCAAAGTTTGAGCACATTTCACTTGGCAATCTACTCCCACAATTACTGCACATCACACTACATTTACCCTTTTCTGCAACCTTTATCCAGGCTGTTCTGGTGCTACTCTTGACAGGAAAATATCCCTCCACTCCAAATACTAGCAGCCTCCTCCAGCAGGATCTCCAGCGTTGCAGCTTTAAGTACAGCTTCTCTCCTTTCAGTTTGTGAAGCCATTTCTCCATCCTCAGTAGCAGGACAGCTTTAAGGGCAACCAGCAGCCCTTTAAATGTTTCTGGTGCTGGATGTCCCACTCATTGACCCAGAGAATTACTGTTGATGTGTAGTCACTATTGTTTGGTTGGCATACACAGCAGCCAAATTGTGCACAATAATATCCCACAAATTGCAAATGAGATAAATGACAAGTTAATCTGTTTTGGTGGTGTTTGGTTGAGAGATGAATGTTAGGCAGGACACCCAGATAACACCCTTGCTCTTTTTCAAACAATGCCATAGGATCTTTCACACCACCTAAAGAGATAGACAGTGTCTTGGTTTAACATCTTATCTGACAGTGCAGCTCCCCATCAGTACTTCATGGAAGTGTCATCCTAGATTATGTGATCAAGTACTAGAGTGCGGCTTTCCCATTGAATAGTAATAGCAGCATGCCACAGCTACTCAATATCACCACACTTCTACATTTTCTATCCTGCCACCCATCTTCTGTGAATGCCGGTATATAGGTGACCATGCATCATACAGATAGAAAAACAAAGTACTGCAGATGCTGGAAATCTGGAATATAAACAGAAAATGCTGGAAATACTCAGCAGGTCAGGCAGCATCTGTGAAGAGAGAAACAGAGTTACCATTTCAGGTCGATGAACTGTGCTACAATGATTTCATGTGCAAAGCTCTTTGAAGATGTGAGTATGCCAAGGGTATCATTTGTAGTTTTCAGCTTGAATATGTGCCCTTCTGAAGTATGGGCATACATGATCAACAATGAATGAGTTGTTAGGTTGGGTATGGGCTTGGCATGGGACTGCAGTAAATGTAAAACAGATTGACAGGCAATAGTCTAAAACTTATCATGGTCACATCATAGACATGGTCAGGTCAATTTTTGACATGATTTCCTTACGTCACACTGAGAGCCATTAATGCCTGATGAGTTATTTTATCTGCAATCCAAGCAGTGAGATCTGGCTTCAGTGAAATAGCTCATCGGTAACAATTAGAGACTGAGCAATTCATAGGATTGAGTTGAAATATCCTGTAAGAATTTCCACATTACACTGAAGAAAGGATCTACACAGTAATGTAATCCATATGTAATTTTCAGTTCACAAGAAACTCGCTTTGAACAAATATTTTGTCTCCCCTGTAGAATTTTAAGACCTGATGTCTGATCAGTCTGCTGTATTCTCATTAAATGTACAATATATTATAGAATTATGTCTACAAATATTGCCATATTTATATAAAATAGCAGTAGAGGTTGGCAGTAGCCACACTCTCCCAGCCTGTGCCCACCACTTCCTTTCACTGCCATGCCTTGACTCACTCTTCCTCTCAGCCTATGTCACTGTCCCCTCCCCGGCCCAGGCTGCTGCTTTCATCGTCACCTACATCCTACTTGTAGCTGCTCCCAAATGCAGTGTTATTGGTAAGATGCATGACTCCAGATACACTATTACAGCGACAGTAAGATCATTAGCCACAGGGAGAGGAATGTGCACGCCAGGCCCACCACTTCATCCCAAACCCAGGCTCATATTGGCAAGTGAGAGGAAAGGAAGAGATCGACAGACATACAGAAAGAAAAAGAGAGTGAAAGAGACAAATGGGAACAAAGAGGGAGAAAGATACAAGCCGATGAGAGCGAGCGGGGCAGTATGCTTAGTTTTGGATTGCTCTACAGACACAATGGGCTGGATTTTCCGCTCGGAGGCGGGATGGTGGCGGGTCCGTTGTTTGGCGGGTTCCGGTCCCGCTGCCGGTTGCAGCTGCCCTGCAATAATGATTTTCCTCAGATTGCCCTCATTAAGGACACCGTGCACGCTACCTGGCCCAATCGGTGGGTGCGGGTCGGGTGATTGTGCTTGATGACGTGCTGGGAGCCTCTATATTTAAGGGGGCCATGTCCCCTTTGATGATGACTTTTTTCTGCACCTGAGTGCTGGTTGCTGCAGGCATGGCAGCGCAACGAACAAAGGCTGCTCCCCGGTTTGATGATGACTCCCTCCATGCTCTTGTGGATCACAGGACCAGCAAGAGCCCCCCTCCCCACTGTCCAGGAGTAAGAGCAGGAGGGCTCCTCAGAGGAACCACCAGCCGCTGAGGGAGCAGCAGCACCAGCATTCAGTGCACCCAGCACCAGCGCAGAGACCCACACCTTGGTGGGTTTTTTGCGAGATAGAGTAGTGTTGTCACCTGGTGTAGCACAGCTCACAAGTGAGCTTCAGCAGATGCTGGAGACAGGGACAGCAATGGAGAGTCCTCATCGGAGGCCGCAGGACTCTCCTAGCTCAGCTCAGCTGCATGTGAACCCTGTGCCTCTGGGACCATCCAGAAAGAGAGCGGTGCTGGAGCTTCAGGAACAAGTGCAGGAGGCTCTGACTGGGTTTGCAACCATGGTAACTGCAAGTGTGCAGAGAATGGAGGAGTCCATGGTCCACGCAATGGCGAATTTAGGTGCCACCATGGAAAGGATGGCAACCTCCATGGAGGACATAAATCACCAGACACAAACCAACATGGTGACTTTTCTAGATAGATAGTCAGCTATAGAGGATAGATGGGCATCTATTGTGGAGAGCAACCAGAGGTACATGGACATCCCCATTATGAGGACTGTCAGGTCAGAGACAGGTCCACATGGCCTCACTGATGTGCAGCAAGTAACTCTCCAGCTACTTGCTAGCAGTGAAGTGCGGGTGACCCATGGTGGTGGTCGAGAACAAGGAAGTGGGGGCTCCTCCCTAAGGGCTCACACTCCCATGCCACTGCGGAGCCCTCAGTCAGAGCCCCAGGTGCCTCACCCAACAGAGATGGCCGTCTCTGCCCCTTCACAGCTGCAGGAGGAGCAGACTTTGGCGGAGCTCTCCAAGGCTCCCAAACCCAGAGGACAACCACCAAAGGCATCAAAGCAGGCACAGCAGAGAAGTGAGCAAGCTGCCTCTACATCTGCTGAAGCCACAGGGGAAGCTCCACGTGGAAGCACGCATAAGAGAAAGCTAAAGCACAAATAGTCACAAGAGTAGTCACTTGGGTGTTTTCATATTATACAAAGTTAGTTTGTGATCTTTATTTCTATTGTATTAAAGTAATGAGATATCAATGATTCAATGCGTTCCCTATGTGTGTTCAGAATTGGAAGTGACAGAATTGAGGACCGGGATGAGAGATTATAAATGGTTCTCATTCTGCTGGTATATATGTCACTTGAGGATGAAATGTTATAAGCGCTCAGTCAATGTGGAGAGAGGTTTTTCCAAGGCAGTTACAGTGCATATAGATCTCACAACACACACTTACACCTCAATACACCTGAAATATGTCTTCCAAATCCTGAAATCAGAAAGTTCTGGCATTTGAAATTGAACTGATGTGGCAGGTTAGCTTTTATGCTGCAGTTGCAGCTGTGAACTATTCAGCTTGTTGGACCACCCGACACAATCAGCTGGCATGTTTGTCGAACGCCGCGTAACATGTGGCAAAATTGAAAAACCCTCTCAAAATAGCATTAGACAGGTAGTTAACAACTTTAAGTGCCTCTCCCGCCGCTTGGTGTCGGGTCTGATCTGGAGTCGCAGACCCGACATTTTGGAAAGTCGCGTGGAGGCGGGTTGGCAACCTGCCGTCAATCATTTTGGATTTAACTCCTGATCTGCCTCCAAACCCACCCTCTGAGCGCTGGCAAAATCGCAGCCAATGAGTGAATGACCTCCTTCTGTGCTATAAACACCTATGGTTCTATGCTGTGAATCTCTGTTTTTTGCTTTTGTCTTTTCATGTTTCATGACCATGCAGACAACTAGCAATCTGTTGGTAAACAGTCAAGTCCTTCCTGCTTAATTACAGTATTTGCCGTGTATATAACTTAGGAACTAACAATGTTATATAAATCTGATTTAAATGATACACATTTAATCACTTTCCCTGAACACTAAAAGATAGTAATCAGCATTTGATTGTTGATGTGCTAACTTGAATAGTTGTGGTAAGTTTTTATTTTGTTTCAGAGAGTGCCAGTGTTTGATCTCCACCTAGAAATGCCTTCAGGCAACATTTTCCATTCTGTGTGGAAATGTGCACGGACACATCCACTATTTGGCTGAGTGCACCAACAATTTTCAGCTGCGTATTGCCCATCATTTCCTTATTCGTATAGGCTCGTTCCAACCAATTGCCTCCTGATGATTGTGGGGATTAAATGGTGATCTAAGCAAACCAAATCCTAAACGCTGTGAACCTGAGATAGGGATTATGTTAAAATATCTCTGTCTACATCAACCAAAATCCCAGCTATCAACCACAATGGAAGTATGTATTTAAAAATAAGCTCTTTCTTGTGTACACCCTCTCCTCTCCTGAAGGCACTGGCTCATATGGTTCCATTGATAACAACCACCTTCCAGCATTCCATCCAAGTGGCAACTCTTCATCGAGAGAATGAATGTCACCAGATTATGCATATCTGTGTGTCAGGTTAGAACAGAATTGAGCTTGGGCAACCAAGCTCAATTCTATTCTAACCTGACACGCAGATATGCATTTTCTGGTGTTAGTTAGTGATAGTGATCAGGAGCACGAATGTTAGCAGATTTTCCCTTTCTAAGCTTAGAGGTACTGAGGCCAAGTGTACCATTCCCACTGTTGTCCCAAAGACTTCAAGTAACTCAGCAGAGTGGAGAACAAACCTTTGATCTTGGTTTGTGTGACTTAGTTACACACCTGAGCTATTAGTGCAGTTGGTACTTTACTGAGTCATGTTGGTTTAAATGGAATATTCCAAATATTTATTTAAACCCCCTGAATTAAAAGCTTCAGCTGCCATTCCATACTTCATCCAAAAATAATACATGATTCAATTTTTTTGCCTCAGGCCTCTGTTGTACATGTTTGTCATGGTGCTCCATTAATAACATGGAACTCACCCAAAGTTAAATTTCGCTTACAAAAACAATTTGTTTTTAATAAAAATGCAGTTCACAGAAACATAGAAATAAAGCAATGACTGGGTGTCAATGATGCTAGCATTGCATATAAAACTTGAATTTCATGATAAAATGAGTCTCTTTCAACAGAATTTTAATACACTTTAAATATTTAATAGAACTGTACATTTCATTAGACAGTTAAGTTCCACAGACTATCTGGTAATTATGGCAAACATTTTGTGTATGCTGATACAAAAATCTTTATGGTTTAACAGATGCATCAATCACTGATTGAAGAGATGTTCTTTGGCAAGACAGAGGACAATGTTTACCTCTGTTTAACTTGTTTCTAACTAACAGACAACAGTCTTATCGATTACATACAGGTGCTGGACTGAATGATAAACTACAACAACAAGCCATGAAAAGCACAAACACTGGAAAGACAGACTTTGCTGTTGAGGCAAACTCATTTTACAACAGAACAAAAAAGCTGGAAGTAGCACTGGAGTTGTTCAAGAGGAGATCCGCAAATGAGGTTCACAGAAGCAGGAATTGCTTATTATTAAAGCAGGTTTGGTGGACACGCAGCGCAGAAAAAGACATGATTTCACATGTCATAAAATGCATTCATTGAAGTCTGTTGGACGGGAGCAAACATGCAGAACAAGATTATGTAGCTCTCGTTCCATGCTAGTGCAAATACTTTTTGCCGACTAAGAATATTAACATGTTGACGTGAAAAGAATATTGAAATTAGGCTTGGTTCAGACATCTTTTTCTTCCTCAGATACAGAAACAACTGACATGAACATTTTTTTGTAACTTTCATTCAAAAAAAATATATAATTTGTGAAGTATAGTTTTGTCATACGCTAAAAATGCTTGTTCAGAAATAACCGTACAGAAGCAGGCACCCAGGAGAGAGCTGAAAAGGAACTACAGACAGCTAGATTAGACATACAAAAGGTACAAAAAAGAACATTAAGAATCATAGGACTTTCACAGAACGCAGAGATGAAATGATGAAAGGGTAAACCAGAACTCACTTGCATTTACAGAAGAGATGAATCACAGGCACAGACAGAGAAAACCACACCAACGAAAAAACCAGTTCAGGCAGAGATTTTGTTTTCTTAAATACATGTAATAAGGGTGCAACCAGCATTTAAGAGTCTGCTCCTTTTCATTATTTGTTTCATGTTCTACATGCCATATACATTTGTTCCCTCTGTTTTGGGAAAGTGGGATCTTTATTATGGTTATTTACTCCTTTTTCCTTTAGCCTTCTTCGAGATTGGTAGACCACTGACATCCCATCACTGCATTGGCACTCCAACCCTGGTCTTTTCTCAGTTTAATTCTTCATCATAGAAAATTTTTACTTAGACTGTGTGTTGTCATTGTATAGGGGACCTTGGGGCAAGTTAAGTTCTTGAAACAGTCCTCTCAAAAAAAAACTCTGCTGAAAGTCTACTATGTTACTTTCTCACAATTTTCATTGCAGTAAAATGACCTAAGTGCATTAAAAAAAAAAATTAAATCAAACACAAAAATTGTGGACAATTCTGAAATGTGTGTTACGCTATTTAGAAACCGGGTAAAGTGTCTTCTATGAAGCAATATCCTTTTAGTAGGGATATAATGGTTAATTCCTTCCCACACGAACTAGTTAACAATTAAAGAATGATGCAACACACGGCATAGAAAGTTTAGAAGCAGAATTATAAGATTACATTGAAAATGTGCAATGCAGTAATTAAAAATATAAAAACAATCCACCTCATCCTCATTATAAGGTTCTCTGTATAAATACTGTGTTATAAGCTCACAGACCTTTGCCCCCAGACATCTTCATGTTATGCTTTATCATGTATAGTAGGATATCCATAACAGCGCGTGGCTCATTATAATACACAAAATATTTGGCTCCCAAGAACTGTGTTATAATGAGAGTGAGCTGCAGGAAAACTTTGATGCATAATTGTCTTTTTCAGAGTAATTACTTATATGCTTCAGTAGCATTTATGCACCAGATCCACAAATAATGAAGGATTCAAATTTTCTTCAGAGTACTGGGCTACATTTCCTCTGCACTTTGTCCTCATCCCCATCTATAATCTTCAGCATTTGCATTAGCAGGCTATCATTTTCCAAATAACCATGTGATGAAAACAGTTTAACCCTTTCTCTTCCTCCCCCCAATAATAGACTTAAATCAGCTAAATGGCTAATTAAGGAGACACATAGAGAGCGCGAGAGAAAGAGAGACAGAGTGAGACTCTTTACTGTATTTTCCTTTGTAGTGTCCAATCTTATGAGATAACTTTTAGTAGACAAAGGTAATGCAGTAGACATAATGGCCTAGAAATTGAGTTTGCGCTGCGCCGGGGCTTTAGCGCTGGAAGTTAGCGCCGGCGCTAAGTCCCTTTGCGCACGCCAAAAATTCAGTAGCGCCGCGCCCAAACGGCTGCCGGCGCTACTGAAGGGTTTTAGCGCCTGAAAACTGGCGCAACGCGCCGCATTGCAGCGCTATTCCGGCGCTGCGGCGCCCGCTGCGGTGCGGCAGGCTCGGGAAGTGCAGGCCTCCTCCTTCCGTTAAGGAGGAGCTGCCTGCACCCGGCCGCGGCCCGCGCAAATCTCTTCAAAAATGAGCCCGGCACCTCGGACAAGTGCCGGGCTTGCATCTGTTCCGGGGGGGGGGGAGAAGTCCGGGGAGGGAGCTGCGGGCAGGCGGCCGGCGGGAAAGCGGCCGGCCGCCGCGCCTCCTTAAAGCGCTGGCGCAGACTCCGGCAACACTCGTTTGCCGGAGTCTTAGTTGCGGCTGCCACTGGCGAGGCGGCCGCAACTGAATTTCGGCTTGGGGCCGGGTTACCATGGCAACTGGGACGCTGCGCACACCGATGACGTCATCGGTGCCGGCGCAGCGCTACCGGTCTACCGCCGCGGAAGGGCCCCAGGCAATTTAGGAACCGGCGCCAATTGCAGCGCTAGGCCCTCTAGCGCCGCAAAATCGGTGCTAAGGGCACTGAATTTCTAGGCCAATATATTTGGATTTTCTAAAGGCCTTCGATAAGGTATTGCCTATAGGCTCATGACTAAGGTCAGAGCATGTGGAGTCGGGGTCCAAGTAGCAGAATGCATAGCAAGGTAAGTGTGAGTTGGTGCATTTTGGTAGAAAGAATAAGGAGGCCACATACTGCTTGGATAATAAAAGTCTAAATAGGGTAGAGGAGCAAAGGGATCTAGGGGTACAGATACACAAATCACTAAAAGTAGCAGATTAATAAGGCCATAAAAAAGCAAACCGGGGTTCATTTCTAGATGGATAGAATTGAAAAACAGAGAAGTTATGTTAAACTTGTATAGAACCTTACTTGGAGTACTGTGCACAATTCTGGTCTCCATATTATAAAAAGATTATAGAGGCACTGGAGAAGGTGCAAAAAAGTTTCACAAGGATGATACCAAAATTGAGAGGATATACTTATCAGGAAAGAATGAACAGGCTGGGGCTCTTTTCTCTAGAAAAGAGAAAGGTGAAGGATGACCTGATAGAGGTCTTTAATATTATGAAGGGGGTTGATTGGTAGATGTAGAGAAGATGATGTTTCCACTTGTGGGGGAGTTCAAAACTAGAGGTCATAAATACAAGATAGTCACTAATAAATATAATAGGTAATTCCGGAGATAATTCTTTACCAAAGTAGTGGTAAGAATGTGGAATGCGCTACCACAAGGAGTAGTAGAGGCGAATAGCATAGATACATTTAAGGGGAAGCTAGATAAGCACTTGAGGGAGGAAGGAATATGCTGATAGGAATAGATGAAGAGGGGTGGGAGGAGGAGGCATGTGTGAAGCATAAATGCCAGCATAGACCAGTTGAGCCGAATGCTCTGTTTCTGTGCTGTAGTCTCTATGGCCCTGATATTTACTGAGGCAGGGTTTCGGAGTGGGGGTGGAGGGGGGGAGTAGTAGTTTTGGTCAATGCCGTGGAGTTTTTTCCATGGTGTGCGTGTTTTCTTTTTAAACCGATTCCCTGCCCAGAAGCCAGCCTCATTGACAGGCTTGGCTGCCTGTCGGACGGTGAGGTTCTCCAGAAAAGGCTGCAGCCAAGGATCAGGTCAGTTTCATGGTTGTTGGGGGTAGATAGCGCTGTGGTGGGTGAGTAGAGTGTGGTGGGGGGAGTCAGGCATGATCGCGGGGGTGTCGGAGTTTGGGGGGGTTAGGGTTAGGGTTGGAGAGATTGGAGAGGGGTCAGAGATCGCAGGGGAGATCGGGGGTTGGTGATGGGGGGTCGGTGATCACGGGGAGTTGGTGATCATGGGGCAGTTGGTGATGAGGGCGGCTGTTGGGGGGAGATCGTGGAGGAGGGGGTGTTTACGGATTAGCTTGTTGGGCCTAGAGGAAACACTCCTGCTCCTCCTGACTCAAAAGCAGTGCTGTAAAGGCATTTACCTTTAAGATGGATCAGTCCCTTCTCGCCCCATTTAACCTGCCAGTTTTCCCGAGGCCCGGGAAACGTGGCCAATATGGGTTAAAAATAGAAACACTGTAAAAATCGAAGCACGCAGCTTCCTTAAAAGGGTTTACCAACCGACCCTCCTCCTGAGAGTGGTGCAATCGACCACCCCTCGTCCCACCTCTGTTAAAACTGGAAGTCGGTGGGTTTGAGGCATGTTGGGTTCTTATTTCAGATTTTTAACTTTCTAACCTCCCACCTAACCCAAACCCACACATTTTAGGGGGTTAAACGTACTGTTTCTGTTAATGTGGTGTCAAACACTGAAACTTTTATTTTCAACACTTTGTGTTCTTGGACAGATTTGTTTGCACCTTTGGAAGTAGCTTAGTGAGTTGCAGTGAATGGCGAGACATAACGGTCTCCCCCGCAATGGTGATGAGTGTGAAAGGAATGGCTTGGGCATTGTAGGGATGCTTTATGGTGTTGGTGTGGGGTGGTGCCAACCTGCCACATCATGTGGCAGCCAGGGTGTACAGCGTCAAGTGAAGTAAATCTGGCCATGGTGAGGCCATCGCTGGCCTCCCAGGCAGCAATGTGGTCGGGTGCTGATGCCCTCTGTTCTGTGCAGCATCAGTTGATTGCAGAGAAGGTTGGTGTTGTTGGTGCTGCTGGTGTGCCTGGTGATACTGGTGTTGGGGCTGATGCAGAGAAGGTTGGTGTTGTTGTTGTTGGTGCTGCTGGTGTGCCTGCTGCTGCTGATGTTGGGGCTGATCGTGACAGTATAAAGGGCACCCATGCTGATGGAATAGATGACAGGTGAAGTAGAGTTGACAGAAGCGATCTATCAATGGTGAGAGAGGTAATGAGATCAGACTGGATGGAGACTTGTGTAAAGACTTGCAGCATGCTGTTGTGGAAATGCAGTGAGGAAGAGCTTATAGCTGTGGGAAAATATCTCTGTAAGGTGGGAGTTTTTACTTGACATTTGAAGCTGTCAACTCATCATTTGATTCAATGGCCACTGATCTCCCACCTCAGCTTCACAGAGGTGGTCTAGCAACAGCGTGAAACCCATAGGTCAGTTTAAAACCATTGTTAAGTGGCTGTAAACAAACCACTAATCATTTAATGATAGCAAAATACTGCAGATGCGGGAAATCCGAAATAACAACAGAAAATGTTCTTGCCTGTTCTTGCCCCATGGAACTTGTAGTGTATGTACCTTTAAGAGCCCCTGTGTACTGTAATACCGGTAGTGACCATTCGGGTATATAAGCCTGTATAGTGTCTTGTATCTTTTAGTTCACCTCCAGACTTTGTTCAGTAAACACCTGTTAAACCAATTCCTGCATTCTGTGTCTCCATTAATACACGGATACAACAGTGGCGACGAATTGGAAACGGACTTACCTGCAATTCAGCAGCACCTCAAGGAGATCGATTCCTCAGACGAAGGTCGAAGAAAAAAAAACAAAAACAAAAATGGTGGTTTCACCAGCTAGCCGGGCTGGTGGCGGGTACTGCACTAATCCTTCCTGGGCGGTGGGCTGGGGCTCGATCGGGTGGCTCTGCAGCGGGGCTGAGCAGCGAGTCGGAAGGCGGAGGCAAACAGAGACGGAGGGTGGAGCACTCGGGAGATGGCCGGCGCTGCAAAGCAGGTCGGCGTTCGGACCAAGCAGAGGGAGGGAAAAATCCCAGAGAGTCCGGCGGGAACGAGTCTCCAACTATTAAAAATATCTGTGTAAATAAAAACCACGGAGAACAGCGTTGTCAGCAGCGGCAGCGGCGGGAAAGCGCAGGAGGCGCCATTTTTTCTCGGCAGGGAAGAAAGGAAAGCGCGGGAGGCGCCATTTTTGATTTTCAGGATGCCTAAGGCTGGCAATATTACTGCTTTCAATAGTAATATAGAGGATTGGACCACATATGTGGAAAGAGTGGAGGTATATTGCACAGCAAATGAAGTAGAGGATGATAAAAAGGCATCGGTACTTCTAAATCTGATGGGCGCAAGGACATACGGGCTGTTACGAAACTTAATCACTCCAGCCAAACCGATGGACAAGAATTTTAAGGAGATTGTTGATACCCTACAGGAGCACTTAAACCCAACACCGCTGCTGATAGTGGAATGATTCAAATTCTTCAGGAGGAATCAGCACAAGAATGAAAGTAACGCTGATTACCTCACTGAATTAAAAAATCTGTCGAAGCACTGCCAATTCGGGGCAGGACTGGCAGATTCTCTACGAGACAAATTCGTCTGCGGTCTCCTAAGTGAAGGAACATAAAAAAGGCTACTTTCTGAGAAAGATTTGACACTGGACAAGGCTTTCAATGTGGCTGTATCATACGAAGCAGCAGCAAGAGGAGCTGCAGAGATACAGCAAAAGCCACAGGACTTCGGCACGCATGAAATGACACGGGGTTTCGAGAGATGTTATCGCTGCAGCAGATCCACCCATGACCAGAGGGACTGCTGGTTCAAAGACAAAGCATGCAGGCAATGCGGAAAGATGGGACACATTGTACGTGTATGCCGATCTGGAAACAAAAAATCCACTGACAGAAAAAAAATCAATAAGGAAAAGTACAGAAAGGTACAAATGATGACGGACAGTAGCTCCGAAGACCAGAAGAGCGATAGCGACTCCGGAAACAAGAGACTAAGCTGTCTCAAATTACATAATGTAATTGCCAAAGAAGATTACCAGACCATTTGGGTTACCCTCACGATAGCGGGGTCCCCAGTTAAAATGGAGCTAGATACAGGATCAGCTCTGACCGTCATAAGTCGACGGGATTACGAGCAGCTATTTCCGCATATACCTTTGAAAGACACATCCATTATCTTGAAGACATATACGGGGCAGAAAGTATACCCCAGAGGGAAAATAAGGGTGCCTGTTGTATACAACGGCAAGGAAATACAGAAGTTGTATTTATACGTTCTGCAAGATGGTGGTCCACCGCTGTTGGGACGTGAATGGATCAGGAAGATACGTTTAGACTGGCACTCCATTCAGGCACTGACGGTGACCAGTAAGAAAAAAAATGATGATGACGTCATACCTGAACGATTAAAAGACATCTTGGCCAATGCCAAAGAAGTGTTTCAACAGGAACTAGGAACCTTGAAAGGCGTCACCGCCTCAATAAAAGTGGAAGATGCGGCAATTCCCAAGTTTTTTAAGGCAAGGCCGGTGCCATATGCAATTCGTCCAGCAGTCGAGGCAGAGCTGGAGAATTTGGAAAAGGCAGGCGTGTTATCCAAGGTAGATTGGAGCGAGTGGGCAACACCCATCGTCCCGGTCATGAAGAAAACGTTGAATAATGATAAATCTGAAGAACAGAGAAAATTTCGCATCTGTGGGGACTTCAAGGTGACTGTAAACCCGGTCCTTCACACGGTACAGTATCCTCTTCCGAGGATAGAAGATATTTTCGCCTCACTATCCGGAGGGAAACGTTTCACCAAAATTGACTTGACACAGGCATATCTACAGATGGAGGTTGAGGAGGCCTCTAAAAAGTATCTCACGATAAACACACACAAAGGCCTGTACCAGTACAATCAACTGGTTTTCGGAGTAGCATCAGCTCCAGCTATCTGGCAAAGAGCTATGGAGCAAGTCCTCCAAGGGATTCCGGGGACTCAATGCTACCTAGACGACATCCTTGTAACAGGAGAAAACGACAACGAGCACCTTGCCAATTTGGAGCAGGTGCTCACTAGACTGAGAGAACGGGGCCTATTGTGGCCATATAATTAACGAAGAAGGGTTGCATAAGTCACCTGGAAAAATTGAAGCGGTCATAAAAGCCCCAGCATCTGAAAATGTCTCACAATTAAGGTCGTTCCTGGGATTGATAAATTACTATCATAAATTTTTACTAAACTTGTCAACTGTTCTGCACCCTCTTAACGCACTGCTACAAACGGGAGTAATTTGGAAATGGAGCGAAGACTGTAAACGTGCCTTCCATAAATGCAAAGGCTTGATCACGTCCAAGGAAGTGTTGGCTCATTACAACCCATCACTGCCAATCAGACTGGCGTGCGATGCATCCCCTTACGGCGTAGGAGCGGTATTATCGCATAGATTCCCTGATGGCTCGGAGCGGCCGATAGCTTTTGCGTCACGCTCATTGAACTCAGCTGAGCGTAAGTACGCCCAGTTCAGCCTGGTGTGGGGAGTGAAGAAATTCAACCATTACCTACACGGACAAAAATTTACCTTGTTGACTGACCATCAACCCCTCGTCTCCATATTCAACCCTAAAAAGGGCGTTCCCATTATGACAGCGCAAAGGCTACAGAGGTGGTCCCTTTTCCTAGGGGCACACCAATATGACTTGGAATACAAAGGATCAAAACAGCATGGGAATGCTGATGGTTTATCGTGCCTACCGTTGCCAACGGTAGAAGAGGCACCTACAGTGGACCCAGTGGAGATGTTCCACTCAACCATAGTGGAATGTCTACCAGTAACAAATTCTACCATTGAAAAGGAAACGAGAAATGACCCGACTCTCTCACGAGTCTACGATTTAACAGTGAAGGGATGGCCAGCACATGGCGAACCACTGTTGCCAGCATTCTCGCAAAGAAGAGAACAGCTGTCTGTGCTGAGGAACCTTGATGTGTGGATCCAGAGTGTTGATTCCACCCAAACTCCAGGATAAAGTGCTAAAGGAGCTTCACGAGGGGCATCTGGGTGGAGTGAAAATGAAGAACCTAGCCAGAGCATTTGTGTGGTGGCCAGGTATCAATGGAGACATCGAAGAAATGACCAAGAGCTATCTAGGATGCCAGAAGGTCCAAAACGCCCCACCACAAGCCCCTCTACATCCATGGGAGTGACCCTCATCTCCATGGCAAAGGGTACATATCGACTTTGCTGGTCCATTTATGGACTCAATGTTCTTAATCGCGGTTGATGCACACTCCAAGTGGCCGGAGGTAATAAAGATGTCCTCCACCACCACGGAAAAAACCATCACAGTATTAAGGACCATATTTGCCAGGAATGGGCTGCCTGAACAGATCTGTTCTGATAATGGACCGCAATTTGTGTCCGAAGAATTCAGGAACTTCTTAAAAAACAATGGGGTTAAGCACTACACGTCCGCCCCATACCATCCCGCCACCAATGGATTAGCTGAAAGGTTTGTCCAGACCTTCAAGAAGGCCATAAAGGCCATGGGTAATGAAGACATAAATCTACAACATAAGGTAGATAACTTCTTGTTTGCGTACAGGAATGCAACACATGTGGTTACAAACCAAACTCCCGCCATGATGTTTTTCAATAGAAGACTAAGATGCCGGCTGGATTTGATCAAGCCAAACATCAGAAGGGACGTAGAGAACCGGCAATTTCAAGGCATGAATGAAAGGCCAACTAGAACCTTCCAGATGGGTCAACAAGTTTTGGCCCGGGACTACCATACCGAGAAATGGCAGCCTGGAACTATTTGCACACGACTAGGACCGCTGATATATACCGTGGACATTGGAGAAAGCATAATAAGGCGCCATGCTGACCAGATCATAGAGTCATCCGAAAAGGGACAACCTACACCACAACTCTATACGCCTAATGATGAAGCAGAGATACCTATAGTATCTACCTTCGATCCGGTGATACTGGAACCAGATGAACCCAACACTGGCATTCAAGCCGAATCGACCTTGCCAAAAGAACCTACTACACCACCAAAAACTACTACACCACCGAGGCATTATCCGGACCGAGTCAGGAAGCCTCCAGAGAGACTGACTTATAATTGATTAACTGCAGCAAATGTGTAGATTATTGTTCTTGTAAACATGTTAATTAATGATTACTTAAAATGTTATGTAATAATTATCTAAAAGGGGAGGAATTGTAGTGTATGTACCTTTAAGAGCCCCTGTGTACTGTAATACCGGTAGTGACCACTCGGGCATATAAGCCTGTATAGTGTCTTGTATCTTTTAGTTCACCTCCAGACTTTGTTCAGTAAACACCTGTTAAACCAACTCCTGCATTCCGTGTCTCCATTAATACACAGATACAACAGAACTTATCTCTTCCTATCTCGACTCTATCTTTTCTCCCCTTGTCCAGTCTCTTCCCACCTACGTCCGCGATTCTTCGGACGCCCTCCGCCACTTTAACAGTTTCCAGTTTCCTGGCCCCAACCGCTTCCTTTTCACCATGGACGTACAATCCCTCTACACCTCCATCCCCCACCAGGATGGCCTGAGGGCGCTCCGCTTCTTCCTTGAACAGAGGCCCAACCAGTCCCCATCCACCACCACCCTCCTCCGCCTGGCTGAACTTGTTCTCACATTGAAAACTTCTCTTTTAACTCCACTCATTTCCTCCAAATCAAAGGTGTTGCTATGGGTACCCGCATGGGTGCTAGCTATGCCAGCCTTTTCGTGGGATATGTGGAATACTCTTTGTTCCAGTCCTACTCAGGTCCCCTCCCTCACCTCTTTTTCCGATACATTGATGACTGTATCGGTGCCGTTTCCTGCTCTCGCCCTGAACAAGACAATTTCATTCACTTTGCCTCCAATTTCCACCCTTCCCTCACCTTCACATGGTCCATCTCTGACTCTTCCCTTCCCTTCCTCGACTTCTCCGTCTCCATCTCTGGGGATAGGTTATTGACCAATATTCACTACAAGCCCACTGACTCCCACAGCTACCTGGACTACACTTCCTCCCACCCCGCCTCCTGTAAGGACTCTATTCCATTCTCCCAGTTTCTCCATCTCCGCCGCATCTGCTCCGACGATGCCACCTTCCACACCAGTGCTTCCGACATGGCTTCCTTTTTCCTTAACCGAGGATTCCCCTCTACCGTAGTTGACACGGCCCTCGACCGTGTCCGTTCTATCTCCCGCACTTCTGCCCTCACCCCTGCCCCCCCCTCCCGGAACCACGATAGGGTTCCCCTTGTCCTCACCTTTCACCCCACCAGCCTCCACATTCAACGGATCATCCTCCGCCATTTCCGCTACCTCCAAAGTGGTCCCACCACCAAACGCATCTTCCCCTCCCCTCCCCTTTCAGCATTCCATAGGGACCACTCCCTCTGAGACACCCTAGTCCACTCCTCTATCACCCCCAGCACCCCTTCCCCTTCGCCTGGCACCTTCCTGTGCAAGCGCAGGAGATGTAACACCTGCCCCTATACCTCCCCCCTTCCCACTGTCCAGGGCCCCAAACACCCCTTCCAGGTGAAACAGCGATTTACTTGTACTTCTTGCAATCTAGTATACTGTATTCGCTGCTCACGATGCGGTCTCCTCTACATTGGGGAGACCAAACGCAGATTGGGTGACCGCTTTGCGGAACACCTCCTTTCAGTCCGCAAGGGTGACCCCAAGCTTCCGGTCGCCTGTCATTTTAATTCACCGCTCCATTCCCACTCGGACCTCACCGTCCTTGGCCTCTTGCATTGTTCCACGGAAGCTCAACGTAAACTCGAGGAACAGCACCTCATCTTCCGATTAGGCACTTTGCAGCCTTCCGGACTCAATATCGAGTTCAACAATTTCAGATCATAACCTCGGCCCCATTACATTTTTACTTATATTTTTTATCTACCCCTTTGTTTTGGTTTTTCCCTTCCCCCCCACTTTCCTTTTTTTTCCTTCTCTCTCCCACATGGCAGCTGTCTCTCATTTCACACCTAATCTGAGCTGTCTTTTGTCTCCACTAGTCCTATCACCATCTCGTCTCATTTTGAATACCTCTTAATGTCTCTTCACTTCTTTTGTTCTCTCGCAGCCCTGCCTTTCATCTATTTCATTTCCTTTCCAGTTTTGAAAAAGGGTTAGACCCGAAACGTCGACTCTAATTTCTCTCCACGGATGTTGCCTGGCCTGCTGAGTTTTTCCAGCATTTTCTGTTGTTATTTCACTAATGATTTAAATTGGTTCCCCCGCTGCTGCCTGTTGGGTCTGCTCAGTGCTCACAGACCCGACATTTGGCAAAGGCGCGTGGTGGCGGGTTCACAGTGGCATCCTGACCCGCAGTGGAAAAAAAACACTTTCCCACCCGACCCACCACAGATCGCGCCCGCTGACCACCCGAAAATCTTGGCCTTAGAGTGTAAGAGTATTTCAACTTGAAGACATTGAAAGCATTGACTTTACTTGTGTTCAACCTTTTAGTTTCAAGAATGAACTAGGGAGCCCAATGCCTCCAGCCAGACTCTGGTGGAATCCTAGCTCAGATATCATGTGAGTTGTCATTACAGATCCTTATGCCATTCACACTCAAACTTGCCTGCCCTCTTTGGACAAGTTTTGTCAATTTTTGTCTGTGAAAAGAGGGCACTGTGGCGCAATGAAGAGATGTCAGAGAAACAACTCTTGGGGATAAGAAAAAGTTGAAGACCTCTAAGCTTACCTTATAAAAGTGCCGTTTCTATCATATGGTCATAGAACATCATTGACAAGGTGGTAAAATTTGAAACCCAGATACCACGTGGGGGGCGATTTTGCCAATGGGGGGCGCGTTGGAGGCGGGACTGCTGCTTGTTGGGTTTTAGTCCTGCCTCCGTCGACTTCTGGCCAACCCACGCTATTTTTCCTTGATTGAACTTGTTAAGCCCACCCAGCGGGCTTAGCAGGCCAATTAAGGGGAAGCTGGTTACAGAGAATGTCAGCGTACAACGTTTCATCTGTCAAAAAATTTTGACAGATGAATTGTCATCGTTTGACAGCTCTGTGAAGCTATCAAACACTGACATTCTATGTTGTTTGATGAGTCCTTGTATTCAAGACTCATCAAACCTCTTTTGTGAGCAGAAATTAGATGGCTGTTGCATCGAAGAATGCAGCAGCCATCTGTCATCTCTGCCAGTGATATGCGAGACTCTCCGCATCCCCAACTGTTGAAGCCTGCAGGAAGAAACAAAGGTAAGTAAACATTTTCTATCACTTTCTACTCACCTCACATACTTACCTCTCCACACTTGCACCCATCACTCACCTCCACAGCGCACTTTGGCACCCCTCTGACCCCGGCAGACCCACTGCTCGCCTCGGTGACCCTGGCGGGGTTTCCCGACGTCTGCTATTTTCCCGGCAGTCCTGCCTCCAAACCCGCCTCCCCAGGGCTGGCAAGATCACGCCCAAGCATCTTTTCAACTGAGCTAGCAGGGAAATGATTTGACCATCATAACTTAGGTAATTTATTTTGCATTGATATCTCATACCTCTAGTATCGTGTATTTTGTAAAATTGAGTTACTGAAAATTGATATTTTTATATGACTTTTATAGTGAAATCTGAAGGATTCATTTCTAAAAATTGTCCTTATACTTTGGCTATGTATCAATAACAGCATCAAAAGTTCAGAAGGACCTGGAAACATTTTTTTTGATTTGTCTCAGGATGTGGGGATGCTGTCAAGGCTGCTTTTATTACTCATTCTTAATTGCCTTGAGAAGGTGTTAGTGGACCTGTTCCTTAGTTTTCTGCAGTCTTTGTGCTGATGGTACACCTACATTGGTGTTAGCTAGGGAATTCCAAGATATTGATGCCGCAACTATGAAGGAACTGAGATATATATCCAAGTCAGGATGGTGCATGACTTGGAGGAGAACTTGGAGGGGAAGGTATTCCCCACATCTTGCTGCTGTTGTCCATCTTGGTGGTAGTGGTTGCAGAGGAGGGAGGTGCTCTCGAAGTAAGCATGGTGAGTTGCTGCAGTGCATCCTGTAGATTGTACATACTGCAGCCACAGTATGCTGGTGGTGGAAGGGGTTGATATGTCCAGTGGCAGGGGCATCAATCAAGCAAACTGTTTTGTACTGGCCGCTGTCGTGTTTCTTGAGCTTTGTTGCAGCTGCACCCACCCAGGCGTGTGGTGTGTATTCCATTACATTCCTGACTTGTGCCTTATAGATGGTGGAGAGGCTTTGAGGGGGTCAGAAGGTGAGCCAGTTGTCACACAGTACCCAGCCTCCGCCCTGCCCTTGGAGCCAATTTGTTGATATGGTTGGTCCAGTTCACCCTCTAGTCAATGGTGACCCCAGGATGGGAATTCAGTGATGGTGGCCCCATTAAAGGTCAAGGGAAAATGACTAGGCTTTCCTTTCTGCAAGATGGTCTTTACCTGGCACTTATGTGGCATAAATATTACCAGCCACTTGTCGGTCCAAACCTAAATGTGCCCAAGTCCTGCTTTGATGTGGCACAGGTTGCTTCGTTATCTATTGAGTTATGAATGGTGCTGAACACTGTTATATCATCAGTGAACGGCCGCAGTCCTGACTTTATGATGCAGGGAAGGCCATTGATGAAACAGTTGAAGATGGTGTGGCCTAGGATGCTGCCCCGAGGAATTCCTGCAGCAATATCTTGAGGCTGCGGTGACTGGCCTTTAACAACCATGATCATCTTCCTTGGTGTCAGGTATGATTCCAGCCACTGGACGGTTTTTCACTTAACCCCACAATGACCTTAGTTTTTCTAGGGCTCCTTGGTGCCACATTTGGTTGAATACTACCTTGATGCTATGGATAGTAACTCTCACCTTTATTCTGGCACACAGCACTTGTCTCCATGACATAGTGTAGGTGCAGTACACTGAAAGGTGAAAGGCATATGATTAACTGTTGAAATCTATTTAGAGTGCTTACTGATGATGGCCGAGCAGTGGTGCCTGAATATCTGGCACTGTGAGAGTGGAAACACATTGTAGCAAACATCTGTCATGGCCCATATAGCCACTCTTTGAAGTAAAGTGCATCTTAAGAACAGAAATATGTTACCTGTACTGAAATTTTGTTCTTGGAGGTTCAGTGACAATTCAAATCACTTTCCTGGAGGAGAAAGTGGACCAATTTCGGAGAGGAAATAATCCAGCAACAGTGACCCACCCATTGACAAGGCAGGAAAATGACCCTTATCTTCAGGACCAATGTAACCCCAGAGATGGAAAAACATGTTTCAAACTTAAACCTGCATCATCCCCATAAGCAAAAATAATGTACTGCTGCAACAAACTAATCAAAATGTAGAATGGATTCATAAAAAAATGTGAATGTAAGCTCTTGAAAATGCAATAAAACATTTATATAAGAAATTAATGGCAGGGGAGGCAACTGTGGTGGGCAGAACAGTGAGTAACATTAACATAATAATATGTCTGACAGGAAATGTTGGAGCAATAAGATAGTGATGGTATACAGATGAAGGAGAACAGATAGGGAATAACGATATGTTTGTGGAATGTAATGAAAGCGTTTTAAAGGAATCATTGGGAGAATGAGTTGAGGTCTGTTACTTTTTTTTAGAAAGGAGGGGAAAGTGAGAAATGGGTAACATAAAGCCATAACACTAAAAAAGTGGACTTAATTTTAACATAGTTATTGGTATTAGAGATAGATAGCAAATATCAACATATGAGTATATCATGTCAGGACTTGCTACAGTCCAGCAGAGATTGTACTCAAACAAATTGTATAATAATAGAAAAGTCACTGGAGTCTGTTATAAAGAAAGCAATTCAAGAGTATTAAACAAGAGTAAAGCTAATAATTATAATTCAATGTGGTTTTATGAAAGGCAGGTCAAATTCATTGGGATTGTTTGATGATGCAACAGAATTGTAGATGATGGTATAGTAATGTTGTGAATATTGTTTTATGTGCTTTGACTTTCAGAAGGTATTTGACAAATTACCTCAAGAACTTGCGGCTGAAGTGAAAATTTTGGGAATAAAGAAGGGAGCAGTAAAGTGGACAATATCATAAATACCATTTAATACTGAGAAATGTTGAGTCAAACATACTGGTATCAAAATAGCAAAAGGAATACAAAATAAAGAGCAGATAATATTTTTAAAAAAGTGATTCAGGAAAAAAGACCTCAATGTAATATTTGATCAAATATTGGAGGGGTCCTGTGGTGTGGAGCACCAGTTGCAAAGGCAAACAAAACATTGGGACATACGAGTAGATCCATAGGGCCTGAGATTCCAGTTGGGTCTGAGGGTGGAGAGTGGGCGGATCGCCCGTCTGCAGCTGGAATTTGGGAACACAATTTTTACAGTTGCGCGTGATGCGGATGCCTTTTCCGCCCATTTCCCACATCAAGAGCGAGTTCCCAGGCTACCTCTGGAATTCTACCCAGCACGTCGTCCTTATAAAATCTCAGCAGAACACTAACTAGCTCAAAGCTGGCGCAGGTCCTAATAAGCCTTTACCAAGCAAAAGGGGGGGGGGGGGGGGAATTAATTACATTATTTTGAAATAATTCTAGCTCCTGTTGGAGCTGGAGATGGTTTTGAAGATTTTTTCTTGGCCTGAGAAGGGCCTAGGGACATCTCTGGCAGAGCAGTTGTCGATCACTCCACCTCTAAAGGGCAGATCTAGCCAGGCGCCGATGAAGCAAGCTTGCAGGTGCCAGGAGCCCAACCCAACTATGCAGGTGATGCCGTCTCATAATTTGATTCAGGATCTAGGATATCTTCATCCATGGACACACTTAGGTCCCACTCCACCCCTCTTCCACCAGCGGAGTGGGGCCATCGGAATTTCAGCCCCATTAACGATAAAGAGTCATGGTTTAGGATAGGAAAAACAAAGGTTTTAAAATGATCAGGACGAGCCCATAAACAGGTCCTAGGTGGCAGAAAGCTAAATAATGCTCTTTCATTCCCACATTCCTTTCCTCTTATGTTCATATTATAAACCCTTGAACTCCTAGCAATCAATTACACAATTAAATATTAATACTGTTAACTGTTGAAACATAAAAAACCCGATTTTAACTCTGGGCCAGTTTTCAGCGTGTGAGTAGCGGTATGAGTCACAGACTCAGCCGCTGCTCCAGAAATGAGGCCTGGATTATTTTAACTCTCGGACCTCATTTAAATCCCATCGGCTGACTTCCACCTGTTCCAGCCAGGAAGTGAGCGGGAAGAGCCCCAGAGCCCATCCGCCAAGACCAGATAGGTGGCGGGATCAGCTGCTGGGGCTGCCCCGCAGGGGGGTCTTGTGATCGGCAAGGGGGCCGCGTCGGCGGTAGGGGAGGCCTAAGCTTTCCACAAGCGAAGTACCTTTTGGGGTCACTTCCGGCCCCGATCCTCTTTCCAAGTTAAAATTGCAGTCGGGTCCTGATGATAAGTAAAGGACCCCGCCGGCTTTGGGCAGGTGTCCCTGCCACTGCTCAGAAGAGCAGATTAAAAGTGAACTGTCTGCTTCTGACATTTCCATGGCCATTAAGCAACCTGGGCATTTTAACTGCTCACCCACCCAGTTCCCGCTGGGCGGGCATGGTTATAATTGTCTCCAATAGTCACATAAATTGTGAATTTAGGTGTTGCTTTTACTGGTGTGAAAAAAAACTTCAGATGCCACTAACAGTTGTCAGTTGTCTGATTGTTGCAGTAACAAGCTTTAATTAAACAAAATCAATGCAAATGTGCATCTGATTTACATCCGAATAGTATGGCATAAGGAAAAGTTTATATTTCATAAATATTAAACAGCTGATGTCAATTTCGGAAAGATAAATAGTATAACCAGGGAGTCATAAATGTATGCACTTGACAGATCTTAAAGAGACGCATTAACAACTTTAGGGGCGATTTTAACCCTACCCACACAGCGGAACCGGGCAGACAGTCAATTAAAATCACCCAGGGGGATTTACCCACCGACATTTTAATAGGATAAGGCAGGATCTGGCCAAAATGGACTGGGATCAGCTACTTGTAGGAAAATCCGCATCGGAGCAATGGGAGGCTTTCAGAAGGGAGATTGAGATCATACAATGGCAACATGTTCCCGTAAAGGTCAAGGGTGGTTCCAAAAACCACAGGGAACCGTGGATGTCAGGGGATGTACGAGAATGGATTAGGAAAAAAAGGAGGGCTTTTGGTAGATACAAAAGGCTAAAGACGGAGGAAGCCCTAGAGGAGTACAAAAAGTGCAGGGGGATACTTAAAAAAGAAATTAGGAGATCAAGGAGGGGGCCATGAAATAACACCGGCGAGCAAAATAAAGGAAAATCCGAAGATGTTTTATAAGTATATTAAGGGTAAGAGGATAACTAGGGAAAAAATAGGGCCCATTAGGGACAAAAGTGGCAATCTGTGTGTGGAGCCGGAAGATGTAGGAGGGGTTCTAAATGAATTTTTTGCATCTGTTTTCACTATGGAGAAGGATGATGTAGACATAGAAATAGGGCGGGGGGACTGTGATATGCTCGAACATATTAACATCGAGAGGGAGGAGGTATTGGCGGTTTTAGCTGGCCTAAAAATGGATAAATCCCCAGGCCCGGATGAAATGTATCCCAGGCTGCTGTGTGAGGCAAAGGAGGAGATTGCGGGGGCTCTAACACATATATTCAGGACCTCTCTGGCCACAGGGGATGTGCCAGAGGACTGGAGAACCGCTAATGTAGTACCATTATTCAAGAAGGGTAGTAGGGAAAAACCGGGGAACTACAGGCCAGTGAGCCTAACATCAGTGGTAGGAAAATTATTGGAAAAAATCCTGAGGGACAAAATTTGTCTCCACTTGGAGAGGCAAGGATTAATCAGGGATAGTCAACATGGCTTTGTCAAGGGAAGATCATGTCTGACTAATTTGATTGAATTTTTTGAGGGGGTGACTAGGTGTGTGGATGAGGGTAACGCAGTGGATGTGGTATACATGGATTTCAGTAAGGCCTTCGATAAAGTCCCGCACAGGAGACTGGTCAAGAAGGTAAGAGCCCATGGAATCCAGGGTGCCTTGGCACATTGGATACAAAACTGGCTTAGTGGCAGAAGGCAGAGGGTGATGGTCGAAGGTTGTTTCTGTGACTGGAAGCCTGTGGCCAGTGGGGTACCACAGGGATCGGTGCTGGGTCCCTTGCTGTTTGTGGTCTACATTAATGACTTGGATATGAATGTAAAGGGTATGATCAGTAAGTTCGCGGATGATACAAAAATTGGTAGGGTGGTAAATAGCGAGGAGGGTAGCCTCAGTCTGCAGGACGATATAGATGGGTTGGTCAGATGGGCGGAACAGTGGCAAATGGAATTTAACCCGGAAAAGTGCGAGGTGATGCACTTTGGGGGGACTAACAAGGCAAAGGAATACACAATGAATGGAAAGACCCTAGGCAAGACGGAGGGTCAGAGGGATCTGGGTGTGCAAGTACACAGATCCCTGAAGGCGGCGGAACAGGTGGATAAGGTGGTAAAAAAGGCATATGGGATACTTGCCTTCATTAGCCGAGGCATTGAATATAAGAGCAAGGAGGTTATGATGGAGCTGTATAAAACACTGGTTAGGCCACAGCTGGAATACTGTGTGCAGTTCTGGTCGCCACACTACAGGAAGGATGTGATCGCGTTAGAGAGGGTGCAGAGGAGGTTCACCAGGATGTTACCAGGGCTGGAGCGCTTCAGCTATGAAGAGAGACTGGGCAGATTGGGTTTGTTTTCCTTGGAGCAGAGGAGGCTGAGGGGGGACATGATTGAGGTGTACAAAATTATGAGGGGCATAGATAGGATGGATGCTGAGGAGCTTTTTCCCTTAGTAGAGGGGTCAATAACTAGGGGGCATAGATTCAAGGTAAAGGGTGGGAGGTTTCGAGGGGATTTGAGAAAGAACTTTTTCACCCAGAGGGTGGTTGGAGTCTGGAACTCACTGCCTGAAAGGGTTGTGGAGGCAGAAACCCTCACAACATTTAAGAAGCATTTGGATGTGCACTTGAAATGCCATAGCATACAAGGCTACGGGCCAAATGCTGGAATATGGGATTAGATTAGACAGGGCTTGATGGCCGGCGCGGACACGATGGGCCGAAGGGCCTCTATCCGTGCTGTATTACTCTATGACTCTATGACTCTATGACACCCGCTATCTTTCCACAGGCCTCAATTTTAATCTGCAGGAGTGTTCCTTTGGGCCCCAGAAGGAAATTGGAAGCCTCTGTTTCTGCAATCCTGTCCACCCACCCCTAATCACAGAGACCCCTGTGGGATGGCCTAGCAGCTAATCCCGCGGATCTATCAGTTCGGTGTGCGGCCTCTGGGCCACGTGATTTTGCACCATTGGCCGCTGACCTCCTGTCCGGAATGAGTGGGAAATCAACCCACGGTATTTAAATAAGGACTAGGAATTAAAATGCCCTGGGTCTCTTCCAAGAGCACGTGTGGTTTGGACTGAAGGCAGAAAAACAGACCCGGGGGCCGTGATTTTAAGTGGGGGCTAATATTCAGAGGGTGGGGTAGATCTTGCCTTGGTGAGATAGTGTAAAATGGGTGATAGCGAATCGACAGCCTGTTTTACATCTCTTCCAATTTTAACTTCCATTGACTTCATTGACTATCACCCATTTTACACCATCGCACAAAGGCAAGATCTACCCCACCCTCTGAATAATGGCCCCCACTTAAAATCGCGGCCCCCCAAGTCTGTTTTTGGCTGCAGCGGGTGAGTTTTAATCTGAAACCATGGGCCTGATATTTATGGGGAGGTGGGGAGGGAGCGGGGCGCGTGTTAGTGCCCTGGAAACCCGGAAATACCGGGAAGGTGGAGGTCGTGACAAATTTAACGGCAGTACCTCATTAGAATTTTTTAACTCCATTTCCTGCCTAGCAGCCGATCATATTGAGTGGGTTGGCCAGCTGCTGGACAGGAAACCCTGAGGTAAAGGCAGCAGCCATGGACCACTGGGGGCTTCCCCGGCAATCGAGAAGATCGGGGGTCATGGGGGGAAGGTTTGGAGCACGGCAGCGAGGAGAAAGGGAGAGATTGAGAGGGGGAGAGATCATGTGGGAGAGATCGCAGGGGGAGAGAGTTCGTGGGAAGGAGAGATCGCAAGGGAGAGAGAGATCACAGGGAGGAGAGAGATCGCAGTGGGGGGGTGGCGGGGGGGAAAGAGGTCGTGGGGCGGAGAGAGATCATGGCAGGATTTCTTGGGGGGCCGGGGAGGGGGGGAGCACTCCTGCTCCTCCTGTCCCACAAGCAGAGCAGGAAAATGACTTACCTGCTGGATCCGCTGCACCCACCTCCGTTTAACTGACGGGTTTCCTGAGCCATGGGAAACCCAGCTCGCAGCCATTAAATTTAACTGGCTGTCAAAATCTGAGGAATGGAGCCTCATTAATTAAAATTACTGACCCGCCTCTCCAGAGCGGGTTATTCGGACGACCCCAAAGCCACAGTGGTTAAACCAGAAGTAGGTGCGTTTGTAGTGGTTGGGGTCGGTTTCACATTTTTACCAATTTAACCACCCATCCCAACCCTGTCCTACCCACCGTGGGAGGGTTTAAACACCCCCCAAAACTTCACCCGCTGAAAGCTGACCTGGAGTTAAAATCGGGGCTTCTGACTCACTTTCTTCTTCTGGTTGTTTTGGTGTATTTCTGTTCTTCTTTCTTCAGTGGTAATTTTGACTTTTAACCCTACCTTGTTGGAGTCTCCCCTCACTCCCCTGTCTACTCCTCTCATCATCACACAGCCGTCTTCTCCCACCTCCTCCATCCAGTCACCCCAATCGTCTCATTACTTCTCCGAACTCATTCCCCCACATCCCAGATCCTCCCCCTCATCAACTAAGCCCAATCCTCTGCCCTGTCAACTATCCCTCAAAGGCCCACCCCCCTCAGGAGCCCAAAGCTCCTTCCATTCCCATTCCCACCTACCCCAGCTTCCTTCAACCCCTGTCACCATGTCTGAATCCTAATCCTCATTCTCCCCTCCACCCTTATGTCACTGCTCAAAGCAAGGCTGTGAATTTACAAAAAAATCTTCCCTACATTCCACCAGTGACTACACTTAAAAAAAGTACTTCATCGGCTGTAGAGTGCTTTGGGATGCCCTGAGGTTATGAAAGGCGCTATATAAATGCAAGTTCTTACTTTCTTCAGCTAGCGGCAGGGCGTGAGGATTGGGCTGGGCTGCTGGCAGCGGCTTGTAATCAGTCAGGCCAGGCTGGGTTGAGGAGCTAGGCTTGTGAGGCGCTGTGAGTGGGATTTCTGCTGAGTGGGGCCAAAAATGAAACAAATTACCACCAGCAGCCGACCAGGGAGTGGGCCCTGTGACTGGCAGGTGTAAGATTCGCAATTTTCAGCAAAAATCACGCAAGAAAACTGGATAAAATAAGACTGTTTATTGACCAAAGTAAGCTTGCACAGAAAAACCTTTGATAAAAGGGCATACAAAATGGCCGCCAGGCCCCGTGATCAGTTTCTGAACCATTTTATTTCTGTTACTGCAAGCCAGACAGGCTTGTGGATTGAAGACAGTGAGCCCGCGAAAGCCAGTATCTGGGAACTGAAACTCAGAGGAACAGCATACATATTCAATGGATTACAAGTACAGGATGGGGCCCATCAAGATATGGGCGGACAATGCAAAACCACTCATACCCATTTATTGTACAAAGGAAAAACCGTTTAGCAGCCATCAAGGAAAATCTCCGGACCGATCAATATGCGAACCGAGCCGCGGTGACAATGCAAAAGACATTAAAAGACATTATCGGCCAGGAAGGCCAGTTTAAGTTATCACCGGCTCCGTTACAAGACAAAGCGCCCCTGCAGAGATTTCTGCCCGCCAAAATTAATACAAAGACAGGACTATGATTTGGCGGGAGATAAGACTGTTCCAAAAGAGTATAACTATGGATTGAAAGTCCATATACGTTACTTCAACTTCTTCGGACGGGGCCAGGATCGGCGCCTCTTCCACTTCGGCAGATGCAGAATCGATGAAAACGTTTTCGTCTTTTTAAAGACGGACGGTTTCGGTAAAAGGAAAACGTGGTCGGTGTTCAGCCAAACAAGGCTCGGCCACGACGAGAAGACGACGAGGGTGGCCCGGGTACTGGGGTCGGGAGATCATCGACGACCCAGGCCGACGGAGAAGAAACCCTCTGGAGAACCGACCAGGCCGGAGACAAAAAGACAGTCCGGGCCTGACACTTCCGTGTCTCAACATCCCATTGGGTTGTTGTTCTACTCCATGAACAAAAATCCACGACAGGCTTAGTGGATCTCAACCTTGATGAGCGCTCATCGAGGCTGTGTCTACCCCATCGCCTCGAGAGAGAAAGAGAATATCGACTGCGCCAGAAGTTTCCAAATCCACGTGACGACGGAAAGCGGTGCCAAAAGGGCTGCGAACCCCCCTTTCTCACGATTTCGAGAGTGGTGAGCATGATCCCAGGTTCCCCAGGTCGAAACATAGTTTAGGTATAGGGGAGGGAGTTAAGGGAAATCGTAATGTGTTTCCCCTTTTACGATGTGCCGTGTGTTCCCCATTTCCATAGAGTCAAGTTCATAAATTTGTGCATGATTGTAGTTACTTTAATCTGTGCCTATGACATGTATTTTGTAATGCTTCAAACTGTTTAAAAATAAAAGCATCCATTTCGTGCTATTCAGCCTGGTCTATTGAGTCCTTTTCTCTGCACTACTGTTCTCTGCATCTAAGTCCAAGGTCTAGAACCGTAGGGGGAGTGGGTCGAGCCACTCAAGGGTAATTCTTGCACGAAGCCTGGCAGGAGGCCAGAACGGGCAAGAGAGCAGGAAAAAACCCCCTACAGAAATGGCGACCGCGGCAGGACCTTGGCAGCAGGAAAGTAGTGTGTTAGATCAAGATCTGAATAAACGAAATGTGATGGATGAAAGAATAGCAGATTATGTTTTCGGAAAAGTCAACCTCACAAAACAATGGATATCTGATCTATTAAGGGATAGGCGCCCGCTAGACGCAGCCATCAAGTGGACAGCGGGTAGAGAGCATAAGAAATCTGTAGAAAAGGCGGTCTGGTTGATGTGCTACAAGAAGCAAGTCCAGCTTTTGGACCAGGTAGTTGCAGCACAGACAGTCCAGATCAACGGCTTGCTTAAAGACGTAGAGGAAAAGGTTGCGGGAGGTCAAAAACTGATTGAATCGCTTGACGCGCTGAATCAAGAACGCCACTCCATAATTCGCTGCCACGAAACCCGGGTAGAATATTTAAAATGTCAGGTCGTTGAGGCCAAGGCCAGTGAAGGTAGAATGAGAGAGAGGTGTTTCCGTCTGGCCAAACAAGTAGATGCCCAAGAGGAAAAGCTCCTGGGAGCCAGGGCAGCATATAAGATGGCCATGGAGGATAGATCTGAGAACACCGACCACAGCGCTTGCCGCTGGGAGCTAGAGGACCTGAGAAAGGCCCTAGCGAAGGCAAACGGGTTGGTGTGTCTCATAAATCCACCAGCGAGTCAGCTGTTGCTAGCCAAGGAATCCAAAAGACCGATTCCACAAGAGGCAGTTGGGGTACCAACCCCCGAACCCTCTGCGCCTCCTGCCTAGGAGGAGTCTTGGACTCCGGGACAGGAGACGGAGGCGGTAGAGGAAGAGAGCCCTGAGGTAGAGCAACCCCAGACAGTAGAGTCGGGGCCAGCGCCGTTGTGTCCAACGAGGCACCGGAAGCTCGGTCCAAATGAAGAAAATGGCGATGACGGACCCCTTGAGAGTCAGATCATAATGCCTCATAGCGCACGACAGCTAAGAGAGATGATAAGTCACATCCCAAAACTCTCCGAGTCAGGAGATCCCTCCGTGCATTTCAGGGACGTGGAGCAGACCGCAGCAGTCAATGACTGCGACGGGGTTGAACAGTCTAAAATGCTGCTGTTCTCCCTGGACAGTTCGCTCCTCCAGTGTCTCCCTGACGAGAGCAAGAGAGGGCACAGGGACTATGAGTTGCTACGGGATGAGATTCTGGAGATCATGGGAGAGGGGGACGGAACTCCGTTCCTCCGTTTAGAAAAGACAGTGCAGCTAGAGGGAGAACCCCCATGGGTTTTCGCCGACAGGTTGTGGCCAGTGTATCGGCGCAGCTGCCCGGGCGGGCCGGCCCGGGCCGGGCTGGATGGCGAACAAAGGGCTCACTGGCTTCGGTGCCCGGTAGCAGGTTGCCTGCCAGTAGTGAAGGAACAGGCCAAAGCATGGTTTGACCCCACCAACGCCCGCTCCACGGAGGATCTAGTGCTAGATCAGCTCACGATCAGTTATAGGAATAACAAGGGCAAGAAAACGCCTGTTGTAAAAGGAAAGGTGCATGAGGTGAGGCCCGCAGCCTCTGCTAAAAGGGAATGGCGTCAGGAGGGAAATCGCCCTCCTCAAGCCAATAGCAGTTGTTACGGGTGTGGGAAGGAGGGTCATTGGCGCAAGGACTGTAGGAATCCTTGGAAGGATAAGAGGGAGAGAGCGTTTGCCGCAGCCCAAGATCAAGCCCAAGCCCGAGTCGCCAACGGCCCGAGAGTTTACCCAACACCAGCACAACCACAAGTGCAGGCCGCTGCCCCAACACCAGTCCAGAACCCAACCGTAGCCTCTGCCCCAACTAAAGGGGGTGGTGCGGTTGTGGACCCCGCTGCGATCGAGTCAGTCTTGGAGACTATGCGGTCTCTGATGACCTGGCAGGGGAGGGTAGCGGTTGCTAACAGCCCTATCGCCCCCGAGACCCCAGCCGAAACACCTAAATGACTGACGCCCGCGCAGCCCGTCTACTTGTGTCCGCTCCGCTATGACGCTTGGAGAAGACCTGTGGTGGAGATGGAGGTGGAGAAACAAAGGGGTAGTTACCTGTTGGATACGGGAGCTTCGTGTACCGTGATCCACACGGACAAACCTTTTGCCTCACCTCTGTCCGCCCAGGCTCCATATTTAGTAGCGGGTTTCACAGGTAGAGAACAGGCTGGCGCGTACTCCCTCCCGCTCTCCATTCAGTTGGGAGCACTCCACACCACATGGACGTGCATCCTATTGAAGTGGAATGAGGGGGGGGGGGGGAAAGGCATCCTCGGGGCTGATTTCTTGGTGGAACACGGGATCCTCGTGGACCTGAGAAATCACTGTCTCTGGGGAGCCGAGGGCGGTTTAGGTAAGGTAGTCGTAATCCCGGGGAAGGAAGAAAAGGGGACCCTGTGCACTATGAAGCCGTCAGGAGGTTACGATCTCGAGCTCATGATAACAAACGTCCCAACGGACTTGCAGGCGTGTGTGTCAGAAAATCTGACCGCGTTCGCCACCCACAAGCACGACTGCGGGAGAGTCACTGGGTTCGAAGTCAGCGTAGACGGGGACCCCATGATCCGACCCCAAAAGCAGTATAGTTTCCCCAAGGAGGCAGAACCCGACATGGAGACAGCAATATCTTCATTGGTACAGCAGGGTGTGTTGAGGACGATAGCCACCCACGTAAACTCCCCATTATGGCCGGTAAAGAAACCGGACAATTCGTGGAGAGCCACGGTGGGCTACAGAGTCCTCAATAGTAATATCCCGGCCTGCGCGCCCACGGTAGCAGCAGTTGCAGACTTAATAGGGAGTATTCCAGCATCGGCGACCACATTCACAGTGCTGGACATCTCGAACGGTTTTTGGTCCATTCCGCTGCGGCGGGAGGACCAGTACAAGTTTGCCTTTACATTCAAAGGGCAACAGTACACTTGGAACTGCTTACCACAGGGTTTTCACAACAGCCCCAGCATTTTCCATCAGTGCATGGCGGGGAGTTTGAAAGAGTTCAGCCAGCCCAACCAGATAGTGCAGTATGTGGACGACTTACTCCTGTTCACAGATACAAGGGAGCAGCACGGCCCACTGTTAGCCGAATTGTTGGAACTGTTAGAAAGGAAGGGTTTCAAATTAAACCCAAAGAAAGCCCAGATCGGCCAGCAGGAAGTCAAATTCCTGGGTCTGGCCATCCGCGAGGGAGAAAGAGCCATAGATAAGGCCAGGCGGGAATCTGTACAAGATCTGCCGATTCCCAACACAGTAACGGGTGTAAGGTCCTTTTTGGGATTGACCGGGTACTGCAGAGATTTCATCGAGGACTATGCTGCCACAGCGGCCCCGCTACTTCGACTCTTACACAAGGGAGTCGAGTGGTCTTGGGACAAGGGGTGCCAGGCAGCGTTCGAGAAGTTGAAAAGAGATCTGCAGACCGCGCCAGCCCTAGGGGCCATAGATGGGGGAGAGGAGTTCTTTCTGGAGGTAGCCGCTAGTGGGGACAGCCTGAGCGCAGTGCTGCTCCAAGAGCGGCACGGCAAGCTAAGACCAGTAGTTTATTCCTCCAGGGTGCTCACGGATGTGGAGAGGAGTTTCTCCAATTGCGAACGGCATCTCCTGGCCACGCATTGGGCTGTGAGCAGATCAGTGATCTTCACAGGGACCTCTCCCATTACGCTCCTCACCCATCACACCCCCACGAAGATGCTTCTGGATGGGAGGATTAAGGATGGGACCGTAAGCAGCGCTCGGATTGCGCGCTGGACCCTCCTCCTTTCCCAGATGGATCTAAAAGTTAAAGGCCTCTGCGCGCCAAGGCTCGCAGCCAATATGGCATATCCCGGGACAGCCCATCAATGTTCCGTAGAAGGGGTATGGGAAGTTAACATAGGTTTACGGGCCGGGATACATCCCACAGGCCGTGAGATCCACGTAGACGGTTCTAGCACTGTAGCTGACGGCAAGCGACTCACAGGGTGTGGAGTTTATGACCCTGCGGCAAACATTGCCCTGGCAATTAAGCTCCCCAGCACTATGAGCGCGCAGCAGGCTGAACTGTCCGCGGTGGCGTACGTGGTTACCCACCCCGAGATTTTCCCAACCCCATACACGATTTGCTCAGACAGCATGTTCACGTGCAATTCGTGTACAGAGTACCTCGCCATCTGGTCCCGACGCGGGTACACCTCCGCGGACGGGCGGCCTTTAACAGTTAAGCCCTTGCTGGAGAAGATCCTAGCAGCTGTGGGGGAGAAAGGAGAGGTGTTCATCCATAAGGTGAAGGCTCACTCCACCACAGAACCCCGCAGTCAGGGCAACCAGCAGGCGGATGCGCTAGCCAGGGAGGGTGCCCGCAACGGCATTCTCTGGGACCCATACAAACCCGGACCCGTGGCGGCGATCCAAGGCAGGGAGGGAATTCCCGGGAACACAGGGGTGACACCGCCCCCAGACCTAAAGACCGTCCAAACCCTGGATCCCGCCCTAAAAGCAGTCCTAAAAGCCATCACAGAGGGCAAACAGGTAGAAGGTCCGTACAGTACGGCAGCCCTCACAGTCAAAGAAGGTATGCTGTTCCGAGAGGAGCAGTGGGTTGTGCCGCAGCAGCACCGGAGGGAATTCCTGCAATTGGCCCACGAGGGTCCAGGAGCGGGACACCCCGGACCTGAGGTCACCTGGCAACGGGTGGAGCAGGCGGGACGGTGGCCGGGACTTCGGGACGATGTCCACGAGTTCTGCGCAAGCTGTCTTGTGTGTGCTGCTAACAACCCAGACCCCCACAAAAGGAAGGTGCCCATGGGGCACATCAGGAGGGTAGAGGGACCATGGCAGTCGATTCAGGTCGACTACATAGGGCCCCTGCCCGCCGCCCAGGGAGGCTATAAGTACTGCCTTGTCCTGGTAGGTGTGTTCACCAAATGGGTAGAAGCCTTCCCGTGCAGAACAGCTACGGCACTGGGTACTGCTAAGATCTTGATTCGGGAAGTGTTCTCACGGTGGGGACTCCCCCGTTTTGTAGAGTCCGACCAGGGGAGTCAGTTCGCCGGTCAAGTAATGCAGAACGCCCTCATGCTCTTGGGCATTGAGGGAAAGTGGCACGTAGCATACAATCCCCAGTCATCCGGGATTGTTGAGCGTATGAATCGGACCCTCAAGGAAAAGCTGAGGAAAGAGACAATGGGCTCGCCCCAGAAATGGGCGGAGGTCCTGCCTTTAGTCCTCATGGGGATCCGAGCCAGCCAGTCCAAAAGCACGGGGTATTCCCCGCACGAGTTAATGACTGGAAGGATCATGCGAACACCCACCCATGTGCTAGCCCCGGTGCTCACTGAGGGCCAGCTCCGAGAGGTGAAACGGGACAAATTCGCCCAAACCCTCTTGGAGCGCCTGAGACAGATTTATGGGCAGGCGGCTGGGAACATGGGAAGACAGCACCAGGGAAATAAACTGTTGTTGGAACCTCGGAAACAACAAGAGTGGGTAGTCGGAGACCAGGTCATGGTCTGAAACTACGCCAGGGTAGGGAGTTTTGAACCACTGTACATGGGGCCCTACAGCATTGTGGACAAGGCCAGCCCCATGGTTTATGCAGTGAAAACGCCCCGACGTACCAAATGGTTTCACATCAACCAGTGTAAACTATTTAAATCGGGTGCACAAGGGCCATCAAAGGGGACCAGGTTGGAGAACAAAGATCCTCAGCCTGTAACAGAGTCACAGACCACACAGGCTGGTACCGTAGCCTGCGTAAAGGGAGAGGCCATCCCATTGGAGTGGGAGGTCTCATCTTTTGAATGGGATTTAGGCAGGAGAGAGCACGAACAGCTCGACCCCGCCTTAGACCCAGTCATGGAGGAGGAAGAGTCAGAGGGCGATGATCCCGCCCTCGACTCAAGCTTGGGGGAGGTAGGGAATGGGGGCGGAGACCCACTACCTGTAGGGACAGGTGAGGTGGAGTCAGAAGCCACAGATCCCGACCCCGGGGGGGTGGAGCCTGAGGAAGGGGAGCTGGAGCCGGCAGCTGTGGAGGAACCACAGGCTGTGATGGTAACAGTCCCAACCCCCGGTCCATCGGCCCCGGGAGCCCGACCCAAAGCAGCCCCTCGTAGGTCGGCTCGAGCGCCACAGCCCAGAAAATTTTGGCCAGATTCTCCCCATCCTTCCCAACCACGGTTTAGAGCAGCCCCAGGAAGGCATGATCCCTGTTCAGCAGCGACAGGCTGCGGGGGATCAAAGCCAAAGATCAATGCAGCCCCACCGCAGGGTGTGGCACACGACAGGCCTCATAGGGATTCGGAAAGCCGCCCCACGGAGGGCGGCGCTGTACATAAGTTAAGTTAGGTAATTATGGTCATAGTTTTAAGGAATGTAAAGTATATGGTGTTAAGAGTACAATTTTGAGGTCTGCCCGGTATGTGTGTTTGTTAGGGAGCGGGGTCCAGGAACCCGCGCGTCCAATTAATTTAGGCCAGCACCTATCGGGAGCCCGGCTACATCATTTTGTTGGTTACAGAAACCTGGGATATGATGAAAAGGATTTTCATCGCGTTCATGGCGATCGGGTGCGGGTGGGCCTACCGAGGCCGCACCAAGGACGTCATCATTTTCGGATGCTCCGGGGACACGGCCCCCATCGCAACGGATGGGACGGGGAAGCGAGAGGTTGAGGAAACCGCCACCTACTTCCACCAAGGGAGATGGCCAGGTTGGTTGGGAACAAATTCCACGGAATATTCCAGCAACTTCGGTTTTGCCTACCAAGAGACTTCGTTAACGTGCCCTCGAGTGAGGATCCTTGCGCCCAGAGTCAGCGTCACCGTGGGAAAGAGGATTTGTCTGGTGTGCAATGGGAACGTACCACTAAGGCGATGGTGGTGGCTACGAAAGCTGGGAAAGGACATGAGAAACTCTACGGTCGAGTGGGAGCGACTGGGTAATAATACCCATCGGACTATTACGGGAACTCACGGACAATTACGTGTGTGTTGGGACAAATGGTGGGAACCAGATGAGGGAATATATGTCTGTATGTGGGGTTCGAGACACGTCTGCCCCAAGGGCATGTCCATCTTCTTCCAGAGGCAGTGGCAGGATGAAGGGAAGGGGATGAGATGGGATGTTAGCACTCGAGCGTGCGGAGCCCCATACTCCCCTATTCCGGTGAACGCCACTGAACTCATCGCCCGCCCACGCAAGCCCCTGCCCACGCTTCCGGTAGCACTAGCCCAGAAAGGAGGGTGCCCAACCACCACCAAGGGACCCGGGAACGGTTTAGTATTGGTACCCACCGGTCAGGTGCTGTACCAAGGGGTACACTACGCGGTGGCCTCAGTGATTTTAAATCTCACTGAGGTAAGATTGCCGGAGTGGTGTCCCAAAGAAACGGAACAATTATACCAGGTCCTGTTAACCCGTATGTTTAGACAATTTTACGAATTTGACTTTGCCGACATCGACAGAGACAAATTATACACCACACCGCCAGAAGTTTTGGATCGAGTCGGGAGGCAAAGAAGGGGTACTGTAAATGACATATTCACTGCTTTTAATACCGGGACATCTGTTGTCAACGCTCTAGATAACGTGGAGCTGCAGACACAGATCAACGGTTTAAAAGCCCAGTTAAGGAACATATTGACAGACGAAAATAAGGTAGTGGGTTCTGAGCTACATGAGGACCAGGCCATGACACTACACTTTAAGGACATAATTGCTGAGCTGGAGAAACACGCGAGAACGGTAAATGCACTCATTAAGGAGGATCGGAATGCGTCCGATCAAGCTGCGCAAAACGAGGCCTGTGTGCTGTACGGGGCGTGGTTACTGGGCGAGGGCCGCAGTAATCTTGAGGATTTAAAACAGGGTTTGGTCCCGTCCTGGATCAGCAACAAGCACTTGCAAGCGCTCCACCCTTTTGAGAATGCATTAAGCCCGTGCCAGCTCAGACTAGCCGCAGAAGCATACCCAGTCCCAGTGGACTGCGGACATTCAAATCACACTATTATGGGAATAGTAGTAAGAATGCCGGTGTTGGGTCCCGCAGCAAAGCCCGCCCCGGTGTACAGAGTAGAGAACATTGGAGTCATTCGGGGGGGCGCTCACATTCGTTACGCAGCGGTCCCGCCTTACGTCATCAGATGGGAGCGTACGATGACAGGCACCGGCCTCTCGGGATGTCGGAGCCGGGGAGCACACATCATCCTGTGTCCCCAGCACTTGAACGCCTTTCTGAAACCGCAGTGCGGGTTCAGGACTGCTAGCGCAAAGCCGGTGAATTGCACCATGGAGGCAATGGCAGAGGACCATGTGCCCCCACAGGTAGCATATATCGGGGGTGGGACATACTGCGTCACCACTGCAGCGCCTCAGTACCGATATGGACAACACGAGTAGTGTTCGGTCGGTGATAGCAGTTTCTGTTTCAAACCCAGGGCCGAGGTTCAAGTGGCACAACAACGAATTGTCCCCATTCCTGCGCCCTCCACCGTTCACATCACTATCAAAGAGAATTTCACAGACTTACAACGATTTGTCGCGCATTTTGGTTATGTCATTCCCCCTCTTCCCGAACACCTCACCAAGATTTTAAAAGCCGTTATAATTTCACAGAAACATTTCTACACACTGGAGCAGAAGACTTTAGAGATAGGAAAAGACATATTGGACATAACTTGTTCACCAACATAGAGGTCCCCGCCTGGATTAGAATAGCATCCCATATCCTAGTAGTATGTCAGGTTTTGATTGTGATATTTTTGCTCTTCGTGCATTGCAAAAGAGGCAAACGCCTCCAGAGGCACGAGAACACAGGAGAATGGAGAGAACGCTATGTGCGAATGGGGGAAGCAGATACCCCACTCTAAGCTGCTAGTATAAGATTAAGCGTCCCTCCATTTTAAATTTTTTTGTGATTGTTTTGGGTTATAAGGAAATAAGTATTGTTATGTTATTAGTCGTTCTTAAGTTTTTTTGGATTAATAAAAGATGCATGCAGATGGTGCCAGGGGGTATCAACCCCCGCACATCTGACAAGTGAATGTGTTATAGTTTAAAATACGCTGTCTATGATTGTCCAAATGTACAAAAGGTAATTTTCGTTTTCTGCGGAAATGGGAACTGCATGTGTCGTGAGGGTCATAGATAGCTAAGTGCCAGGAATGTTTGGATGTGGGGAATCAGGGAAAATTTGCTCATCAAGGATTATTGATACTTTAAGCAAGCTATCAGTATCACAGGGGGGCCTGTAAGATTCGCAATTTTCAGCAAAAATCACGCAAGAAAACTGGATAAAATAAGACTGTTTATTGACCAAAGTAAGCTTGTACAGAAAAACCTTTGATAAAAGGGCATACAAAATGGCCGCCAGGCCCCGTGATCAGTTTCTGAACCATTTTATTTCTGTTACTGCAAGCCAGACAGGCTTGTGGATTGAAGACAGTGAGCCCGCGAAAGCCAGTATCTGGGAACCGAAACTCAGAGGAACAGCATACATATTCAATGGATTACAAGTACAGGATGGGGCCCATCAAGATATGGGCGGACAATGCAAAATCACTCATACCCATTTATTGTACAAAGGAAAAACCGTTTAGCAGCCATCAAGGAAAATCTCCGGACCGATCAATATGCGAACCGAGCCGCGGTGACAATGCAAAAGACATTAAAAGACATTATCGGCCAGGAAGGCCAGTTTAAGTTATCACCGGCTCCGTTACAAGACAAAGCGCCCCTGCAGAGATTTCTGCCCGCCAAAATTAATACAAAGACAGGACTATGATTTGGCGGGAGATAAGACTGTTCCAAAAGAGTATAACTATGGATTGAAAGTCCATATACGTTACTTCAACTTCTTCGGACGGGGCCAGGATCGGCGCCTCTTCCACTTCGGCAGATGCAGAATCGATGAAAACGTTTTCGTCTTTTTAAAGACGGACGGTTTCGGTAAAAGGACAACGTGGTCGGTGTTCAGCCAAACAAGGCTCGGCCACGACGAGAAGACGACGAGGGTGGCCCGGGTACTGGGGTCGGGAGATCATCGACAACCCAGGCCGACGGAGAAGAAACCCTCTGGAGAACCGACCAGGCCGGAGACAAAAAGACAGTCCGGGCCTGACACTTCCGTGTCTCAACATCCCATTGGGTTGTTGTTCTACTCCATGAACAAAAATCCACGACAGGCTTAGTGGATCTCAACCTTGACGAGCGCTCATCGAGGCTGTGTCTACCCCATCGCCTCGAGAGAGAGAGAGAGAGAGAGCGAGAATATCGACTGCGCCAGAAGTTTCCAAATCCACGTGACGACGGAAAGCGGTGCCAAAAGGGCTGCGAACCCCCCTTTCTCACGATTTCGAGAGTGGTGAGCATGATCCCAGGTTCCCCAGGTCGAAACTTAGTTTAGGTATAGGGGAGGGAGTTAAGGGAAATCGTAGTGTTTCCCCTTTTACGATGTGCCGTGTGTTCCCCATTTCCATAGAGTCAAGTTCATAAATTTGTGCATGATTGTAGTTACTTTAATCTGTGCCTATGACATGTATTTTGTAATGCTTCAAACTGTTTAAAAATAAAAGCATCCATTTCGTGCTATTCAGCCTGGTCTATTGAGTCCTTTTCTCTGCACTACTGTTCTCTGCATCTAAGTCCAAGGTCTAGAACCGTAGGGGGAGTGGGTCGAACCACTCAAGGGTAATTCTTGCACGAAGCCTGGCAGGAGGCCAGAACGGGCAAGAGAGCAGGAAAAAAAACCCTACACAGGTGACAGTGGGGTCAGGAATGTAAAAAGAGAAACCGTAGCTGGCAGCACGGCATGAAGAGGGGGGTCGGAGAGCAGAGGCTGTGAATCAGGTCGGCCACAAGCAAGTGATGGGAGGCCTGCAACTACAGCATGGTAAGCTTTTTGCATTATAGAAAATGTTCAAAGGTCTTTAATAGCTTTCCTCAATATAAATATTTACCTAGCAATTGCCATGATAAATTTTGACATAAAAAACGCTACTCAAAAATCGTGACAAGCAGAAGTAAGGTTTGTGAACAGGAAATGTGTGCCATTTGCAAGACTTTCAATAATATATAAATACTGTGGAAAGAGCAAGAAAAGGCCATTCAGCTATCAAGCCTTTTCATTCCACAGACCATGTTTATGCTGCTCTATTATGGACTTTACGCCATGCATTTACTCTCCTGAGGGGGCTCTGTATAAATAAGCAGAACGCCAGAATATTCATCTATCGCCTAATCTTCTGCATTCAATCCGGGGCTGCTGCCCTCCAGAACTGTCTCCTTCACTCTAGCTGCAGAGGACCATTGCGCCCAAAACAGTTTTTTGATCGTTTCAGTCTCAATCTATTCCCACAACCTCCAATCCTGTTCCAAACAGGATTTGTGAGGTAGGGTTGTTTCAGAACAAACTAAATATGTATTTTAATTATTTGCATCTTACCATCATAGGCGGTTGAACTATTCAGTTCATCTGATTTTAATGTCTGAGCAATAAATCTATTCAGCAGCAAAAGCAACATCATCTGGATCCTGTCAAACAGATGGGAGAGTCACAACAAATGCCAGATTCCAACGTTTCTTCCAGGCACTTACAGCTCCCAAGGTACTGAGGGCAGAAAAGTATTTTTGTTAATAATATTTTAAAAAGGAATGGGGTCGTTTATAGGAAATATATTATGTTTCAAACATAACTAATGTAATACCCAAAAAACACAGAAGTGGGTTCCATGTAAGAATAATACGTTGCTGGGAGTTTGTTGTGACGCTGCAAATTTTTTAACAGTTGTTGCTTTTTCATGACCTATAAACTTAGTGAACGCCGGACAGTTTCTAAAGTTTCTAAAAGCCCAAATCTGTGTTGCAAGGTTTAGCTGTTGTACATCGATGTTCATCTGGTTTTCCTCCATGGGATTACATCTTTTATTGTGACTGCTGAATTTTCCCAAGAAGTTAATGAGGATAGCACAGGCACTGTGATATAAGTAAGGGGCACGAAAAATAACATGCGTCGGAGAAGGAGAAACAGATATTTTCAATGTAAAACTTTGAATTCCATAGTGTCTTCACAGATGAAGTCTGTGAGATAAGGTTATGCAACACACTGCCAATTCTGCGTAGTAATGAACTGGAGCGGGGGGAGGGGTAGTAGAAAAATACATTTAAGTGGAAAAGAGGAATTTATGAGCTCCGATAATGAGCAGCATGAAGCTACAGCTTCCAGGAAGTCAAGTGAGGATCAAGGAAAGAAAATGTCACAAATGCTTTGATGCTTTTTTCATTTTGTGGAGTGGAGGTTATTGGAGACTTTACTTGGTAGCGTCCATCACAGTGCTCCAGAGACTATAGGGCAGGATTTTCATTGGGCTGTGGAGGCGGGATTGGAGGCGTGTGGGGGGTTAAAATCCCAAAATTGGGGGGCACGAACCAATCCCGCCCCCAACCCGCCTCCATGACAGTTTCAAAGGAGGCGGGTACCCGACCCGCAATGGAACCCGCCTCCCCGAGGCGGGAAGGGGATTAGTGCCAATTAACTGCCTGTTAACAGGTAGTTAACAGGCAGTTTTTAGCCTAATCCCTATCTTCATTGGTGAAATGTGGGATTCCCGACAGCTCCAAGCCACGCCAAGTTAGCGAGGCGGGCCGTCGGGATGAAGGGCTTGGAGGGGTCGAGATGTCCGGTGTTCAGGTGAGTGATGGGTGCATGAGTGCAGAGGTAAGTGTGTTTGGTGTGTGTAAAGTGTTTAAAGAAGTTTTACTTACATGTATTTACCTTTCCAGCCTTCCTTCCTTCAGGTCTCGGGAGTCCCTCATCTCACCGGCACAGAAAGCAGAATGGCCGCGATCTGTCAAAAATTGCAGCATTCAGCTTTCTGTTCCGCGGAGATCTCTAAATCATCCTGAGAGGAAGGAATTAACCCGGAGTACAGATTGTCAGTGTTTGACAGCTTCAAACAGCTGTCAAACACTGATATTTCATCTGTCAAAAGGTCTTGACAGATGAAATATCAATCTGTGACGTCACCTGTTGCCGTGTGGCCCTTAATTGGCCTGCTGAGCCCGCTGGGTGGGCTCAACAAGGTCAATCAAGTCAAAATCGCGTGGATTGACTGGAACTCGATGGAGGCGGGACTACAACCCCGAAAGTTGTAGTCCTGCCTCCTACCCGCCTCCTCAATGAAAATCCAGCCCTATGTGTATTATTGAGCTCATATTGCACCTGATAGAAAGTAAAATAGCTCTGTAAAAAGTGACATCACATTAGCAATATTTTTTTAAACTAGCTTCTTCCTTTATCTTTCCTTTCCTTTTGAAACTGCTAACTCATGCTGGGGTATGTAGTGTATGTACCTTTAAGGGGAGAACTACTTTTTACAGCTCCTGTATACTGTAGTACCGGCAGTGACCACACCTGTATATAACCCTGAGTAGGGATCTGTACAGTAAGTTTTAGAGTAACCCTCATCCAGTAAACACCTGTTGACTGTTCTCTGCAGCCTCTTGTCTAGTTATTGAAGGACACACAACATCAAGATACACGGATTTAACATTGGCGATGAGAAGATTCGAACCTACCTGCAACTCTGCAGAAGAAGGCCGAGTCCAGAAGCACGGGCGTCGACCATCCGGCGGAGACTCCAGCGAAACGGGCTGGCAACAGGTACGGCGCAGACCCTTCCCGCACAGCGGCGGCTAGAGCCGACCAATGGCACAGAAAAAGGCCGAGCAGCGTCGACGGGAAAAGAGAGAGGGTAGAGCGCACAGGGCGCAGCCGCTGTTCAGGACCGAGCGGTGTCAACGAGAGAGAGAGGCGCGCAGGAAAACGCGCAGAGCGCAGCCGGTGTTCAGGGGGCGAGTAGCGTCAGCGGGGAAGAAAGGAAAGCACGGGAGACGCCATTTTGAGCCACAGCGGAGAAGAAGGGAGAGCGCGGGAGATGCCATTTTGAGCCAGTCTAACCACACCCAGGGATGCCGAAGAGTGGCAGTGTCACAGTGTTCAACAATGAAGTTGAAGATTGGACGACATATGTTGAACGCATAGAAGTGTACTGCAAGGCGAATGAAGTGCCAGATGACAGGAAAGCGCTGGTATTGTTGAATTCAATGGGTGCAAAAACATATGGCTTACTGCGAAACCTAGTAACCCCAGAGAAGCCAGTGGAAAAGGATTTTGAAAACATAGTGTCAATCCTACAGGACCACTTAGACCCCACACCGCTGCTGATAGCGGAAAGATTTAAGTTTCACAAAAGGAACCAGCATAAAGATGAAAGTAATGCTGAGTTTTTAACGGAACTGCGCAAGCTATCGAAACACTGCCAGTTTGGAACGGGACTAGCAGATACTTTAAGGGACAAGTTTGTGTGTGGGCTTCAAAGTGAAGGAACCCAGAAACGGCTTCTATCAGAAAAGGATCTTACGCTGGACATGGCTTTCAGCATGGCAGTATCACACGAAGCAGCAGCACAGGGTGCGGCAGAGATACAACGGAGACCGCAAGAATATGGCACAAATGAAATGTCATACGGAACAGTGAAGTGCTATCGCTGCGGCAGAACAACACACGACCATAAGGATTGCTGGTTCAAGGACCAAGTGTGCAGACAGTGTGGAAAAGTAGGACACATAGCAAGAGTCTGCAGGTCGGAAAAGAAAACCAGCAGCAAGAAATCCCCACAGGAGAAGTATAAGAAGGTACATAAGGTGACGGAGAGTAGTGCAGACGAACAGAAAAGTGATACAGACTCTGGAAGCAAGGAGCTGGGTTGTCTGAAACTACATAATGTGATCAAAACGGAGGATCACCAAACTATTTGGGTCATGCTCAAGATAGCCGGAGTCCAAGTGAAAATGGAATTGGCCACAGGATCAGCCCTAACAGTCATAAACCGAAGGGACTACAAGCGGCTATTCTCACATATACCCTTGAGAGATACAGAGATTGTCTTGAAGACGTACACGGGGCAAAAAGTCTACCCCAAAGGAAAAATAAGGGTGAACGTTATATATAACGGCAAGGAAACACCAAAAATTGACCTATATGTATTGCCAGATGGAGGACCACCACTACTAGGACGTGAATGGATCTGGAAGATAAAGCTAGATTGGCATTCCATACAAGCACTGACTGTAGATACCAAAAAGGATGATGACATCACACCTGGACGACTGTCAAAAATGCTAACTGACGCACAAGAAGTGTTCTAGGAGGGACTCGGAACACTAAAAGGCATAACAGTGATGATCAAAATGGAGGAAAATGCAAGCCAAAAGTTTTTTAAGGCCAGACCTTATGCGATCCGCCCAGCCGTCGAAGCAGAGCTGGAAGGTTTGGAACATTCAGGAGTACTGTCCAAAGTGGACTGGAGCGAGTGGGCTACACCCATCGTTCCTGTAATGAAGAGGTCGTTGAGTAATACGCCTGGGGAACCAAAGAAGGTTCGCATCTGTGGGGACTTTAAGGTGACAGTGAACCCAGTCCTTCACACTGTACAATATCCGCTTCTGCGGATTGAAGATATTTTCGCCGCACTATCTGGAGGGAAACGCTTCACTAAGATTGATCTGGCCCAGGCGTACCTGAAAATGGAGGTAGAAGAAGCCTCGAAACAGTACCTCACGATCAACACTCATAAAGTTCTCTACCAATACAACCGGCTGGTGTTCGGGGTAGCATCAGCTCCGGCTATTTGGCAAAGGGCAATGGATCAAGTCCTGCAAGGGATTCCAGGGACCCAGTGTTATTTGGACGACATCCTGGTCACGGGCAAAAATGACAGTGATCACCTCGCCAACCTGGAGCAGGTGCTCGCTAAATTGAAGGAATATGGGCTCCGAGCTAATCGCCACAAATGCAAGTTTTTCCAGAAGCAGATCTCGTATTGTGGCCACGTTACTGATCAAGAGGGGTTACATAAGTCCCCTGAAAAGATTGAGGCAGTAGTCAAGGCTCCAGCACCGGAAAATGTGTCACAACTGAGGTCATTCCTCGGGCTGGTGAACTACTACCATAAGTTCTTGCCGAATTTGTCTACAGTACTACACCCACTGAACACCCTACTGCAAACGGGGGTACCATGGAGGTGGAATGACGAATGTAAACGAGCTTTCCAGAAGTGCAAAGAATTGATCACATCAAAAGAGGTGTTGGCTCATTTCAACTCAGCACTACCAATTCGGTTGGCGTGTGATGCATCATCCTATGGCATTGGAGCGGTGCTGTCACACAAATTCCCGGACGGCTCGGAGAGGCCAGTAGCCTTTGCGTCTCGGTCACTAACCTCAGCCGAGCGTAACTACGCCCAGATTGACAGGGAGGCCCTCAGCCTAGTGTGGGGAGTGAAAAAGTTCAACCACTATCTGCACGGGCAGAAGTTCACCTTGCTGACTGACCACCAACCACTTGTCTCCATCTTTAATCCAAAGAAGGGCGTTCCGGTGATGACTGCGCAACGGCTACAAAGATGGTCCCTTTTTCTAGGGGCGAACCAATATGAAATCGAGTATAAGGGCACGAAACAGCATGGAAACGCTGATGGGCTATCACGCCTGCCACTGCCTACTGCGGAGGAAGCACCAGCAGTGGACCCTGTCGAAATATTTTATTCGACTATAATTGAACGCTTGCCAGTAACTAACGCTGATATAGAGAAGGAGACCCGAAATGACCCGACACTGTCTCGGGTATATGACTTGACGGTGAAGGGATGGCCAACACATGGCGACTCACTGTTGCCAGCATTCTCATCCAGAAGAGAACAGCTGTCAGTATGCCAGGGGACCTTGATGTGTGGATCCCGAGTGGTAATTCCACCCAAGTTAAGGGAGAGAGTGCTCAATGAGCTTCACGAAGGCCATCTGGGAGGGGTGAAAATGAAAAGCCTTGCTAGGGCTTATGTGTGGTGGCCGGGGATCGATCAGCAAATCGAAGACCTGACAAAGAGCTGCTCAGGATGCCAGAAGGTCCAAAATGCACCACCACATGCCCCTCTACACCCATGGGAGTGGCCCTCATCTCCATGGCAACGGGTGCATATTGATTTTGCTGGTCCATTCATGGACTCAATGTTTTTAATAGCCGTGGATGCGCACTCGAAATGGCCTGAGGTGATCAAAATGTCCTCCACCACCACGGAGAAAACTATTGCAGTCCTACGGACCATATTTGCCAGGAACGGCTTGCCAGAACAGATTTGCTCTGATAACGGACCACAGTTTGTGTCCGAAGAGTTTCGAAGATTTATGAAAAGGAATGGGGTAAGGCATTACACATCCGCCCCGTATCATCCAGCCACAAATGGATTGGCTGAGAGGTTCGTACAAACCTTTAAAAAAGCAGTAAGGGCCATGTGCGATGACGACATTCCACTGCAGCATAAGGTGGACAATTTCCTGTTAGCCTACAGAAATGCGACACATGCAGTCACCAACCAAACCCCGGCCATGATGTTCTTTAACCGAAGGTTGAGATCTCGTCTGGATTTGCTCAGACCAAATGTACGAAGAGATGTTGAGAATAAGCAATTCCAGCACATCAATGAGAAGCCGACAAGGAGCTTCAATGTAGGGCAACCAGTCTTGGCCCGCGACTACCGAACAGAGAAATGGCAACCAGGAACGATATGCACACGGCAGGGGCCACTAATGTACACAGTGGATGTTGGGGAGAACATTGTGAGACGCCATGTTGACCAGATCCTAGAGTCACAGGAACGAGTCAACCCCATGTCTTGCGTACCTGGTGATGAACCCGACATACAGGTAGCATCTACCCCAGAAACAGTAGCATCGGAAGCTGATGAACCAACCGACGACAGGGAGCCAGAATCGCCTCCGCACCAAGAGCAAGACACTCAGGAAAGGCGCTATCCAGAAAGGATCAGGAAGCCTCCCCAAAGACTGAATTTATAAATAGACTATTTTCAGTTAATGTTGCATGTTAAAAGTGTTAATTGTAATTAGTTGATATTTAATTGTTAAATGAATCTAAAAGGGGAGGTATTGTAGTGTATGTACCTTTAAGGGGAGAACTACTTTTTACAGCTCCTGTATACTGTAGTACTGGCAGTGACCACACCTGTATATAACCCTGAGTAGGGATCTGTACAGTTAGTTTTAGAGTAACCCTCATCCAGTAAACACCTGTTGATTGTTCTCTGCAGCCTCTTGTCTAGTTATTGAAGGACACGCAACATCAAGATACACGGATTTAACAGGGTATAATAGCACGAATGCTGCCCTTCGGTACTTTGCCCAACTACCCATTCTTCATCCATGAACATAAACAGTGAGTGTAGGCAGACTGTATGACTGTGAGCTCGCACAGCTAAGCACCAATCCTCACTCAATGTTCACACATGCATACTCCCCGCCATGGTCACTGAATTCAGGCTGATTTCCACCCCCACCCCCCAGCCCCCCCATCTATAACAGAGGCACTGAAGTCAAATGTAACATCCCTACCTCCATATCAACAGAGAGAAACAAAGCTGGAAGTGCAAGTTAGAAAAGTAGTCAGCAAAACTAGTAGCGATCAGAAACAAAGGCCAACAGTAAAGAGGGTCAAAGTGCAGAAAAATATTAAACAGGCAAAGTTGAAGGCACTTTATCTAAATGCATGTAGCATTCGCAACAAGGTGGATGAATTAATGGCACTAATAGAAGTAAATGGGTATGATGTAATTGCCATTACAGAGACATGGTTGCAGGGTAACCAAAGCTGGGAACTGAATGTTCCAGGGTACTCAACATTTAGGAAGGACAGGCAAAAAGGAAAAGGAGGTGGTGTAGCGCTGTTAATAAGGGATGTGATCGGTACAGTAGAGATAAAAGATCTTGGCATGGCAGATCGTGATGTAGAACTGGAATCAGTTTGGGTGGAGTTAAGAAACAGCAAAGGGCGGACAACATTGGTGGGAGTTGTGTATAGGCCACCAAACAGTAGTGGTAATGTAGGGCACAGTATCAATCAAGAGTTAGAAGTGCATGTAACAAGGGCAATACAGTAATCATGGGGGACTTTAATCTACATATTGACTGGGCAAATCAAATTACCACTAATGGTGTGCAGGACGAATTCTTGGAATGCATGCAAGATGGTTTCCTGGATCAGTATGCGGAGGAACCAACCAGGGAACAGGCTATTCTGGATCTGGTATTGTGTAATGAGAAAGGGCTAATCAATAACCTTGTGGTAAAGAGGCCTTTAGGGACAAGTGACCATAATATGATTGAATTTTATATTAAGTTTGAGAGTGATGTAGTCCAATCTGAAACTAAGGTCTTCAATCTAAACAGAGGAAACTACAAGGGTATGAGGGACAAGTTGGCCGTGGTAGATTGGGAGACTACACTAAAAGGTATGAAGGTGGACATACAATGGTTAACATTCAAGGAAATAATGCATAATTTGCAACAAACATATATTCCTCTAGGGCATAAAAACCCAAAAGGAAAAGTGATCCAACCATGGCTAACAAAAGAAATTAAAGCTAGTATTATGTCAAAGGAGGAGGCTTATAAAGTTGCCAGAAAAAGCGGTCAGCCTGAGGATTGGAATCTTTTTAGAAATCAGCAAAGGGGGACCAAGAAATTGATAAAGGGAAACTGGGATATGAGCACAAACTAGCGAAAAATATAAAAACGGATTGTAAACGCTTCTATAGGTATATGAAAAGGAAAAGACTGGCAAAGGTAAATGTAGGTCCTTTACAGTCAGAGATGGGAGAATTTATAATGGGGAATGAGGAAATGGCAGAGAAATTAAATAAATACTTTTTGGCCTAGAAATTCAGTATCGTCACGTTTGGGGCGCTACAGTCGAGCGTGCGCTAAATTTAGCGCCCAGCACAACTTAGCGCCACCTTCAGCGAAATTGAGTTGCAACGCCCCAGGAGGTTCTTGCTGCGCTAAAGCAGGCGCTGCATGACTATCCTAAGGCGCTAAGCCGGAGAGGCAAGGCGCTACCACCAAGGGCGGGCGCAGCGCAGGTGCGGCCAGTTAGCGATTGCAGGCAGACACGCTGGCGCCGGTCACCTCTTAAAGGGGGAGGGTCGACTTGGCTTGCAGCCACGCCCTGCACATTGGAGCCCTGATTCTAGGCCTGGACAGACCTGCTGCGACATTGTTACGCCTACAACCATTGAGAGGGCCAGGGAGCGAGCGCAGCGCTTCAGTGAGGGGGCCCTGAAGGTTCTGGTTGGCACAGTGGAGCGCAGGCGACCTATCCTCTTTCCGGACAGTGGCAGGAGGCCGCTGCCCAACGAATATCGAAAAGCTTGGAGGGAGGTGGCACACAGAGTGACCTCCAGCAGCATGGTACCTAGGACCCCTGTGCAATGCAGGAAGAAGTTCAACGACCTCACTCGGGTTGTCAGGGTGAGTACCCTTTCCAGTATCCTCTTCATCCCTGCATGTGCACCTCACTTTATGGCCAAAGGGTCCTGAAAGCCCCAATGCCCAGCCCTCATCCAAGACCTATGGGCCTCTCATGAAAATCACATGCACAATCACCACTTTACACACTGTAAGGGCTATTCGACCATGGGAGGCAGTGCAGCCAAGATCAGGGCTTGACACTGTAAGGGCTATTCCACCATGGGAGGCAGTGCAGCCAAGATCAGAGCTTCACACTGTAAGGGCTATTCCACCATGGGAGGCAGTGCAGCCAAGATCAGGGCTTCACACTGTAAGGGCTATTCCACCATGGGAGGCAGTGCAGCCAACATCAGAGCTTCACACTGTACTCAGGGCCCATCCTTTCTCTTGCAGGGCAAGCTGGCCCACAATAGGAGGCAGCAACAACGGACCGGGGGAGGCCGCCCTGAACTTAAAGACCTCAGCGATCTGGAGCAGCGAGTGGAATGGATTATGGCAGGCCGACTGATTGGCCCCATCGCCACTGGAGATGCCGACCCCGTTCTGGACAGCAATGGTAAGGTGATCACCTTTTGGACCTCTCTCTTTCCACTTGTGCCTCACACCAGCAACCTTTGCCACTATCGAACCAATGCAGTGCATTGCAGCACTCATGCCTCCCTCGCAGCCGCCCTGTCCTCACGCTAAAGCAACTCTTGTACCTCCCTGCTTTCAGATGCTGATTCACCAGGTGAGGAGGCGGGCCCTCAAGCTGCCACTGTGAGTGAATCGGAAAGCGAGGAGGAGGAAGAGGAAGCCGGAACATCAGTGCCACCCTCAGCCGAGGCAGCCCATGGCCATAATGGGGACACGTCTTCCCTGGAGGGGAGCAGGGGGGAAGGATCTGAGGAGGGGGAAGCTCCGGGGCCCAGCGGGCTGCAGCAATGCGGGGGGTGGGGGGGGTTAGGGAAGCTCGGTGGCCTTCTCCCCGGAGGGAGAGTGTGGCCTCCAGTCCTGCTACAGTGAGCGCAGAGGAGGTGCGGCTCCTTGCTGAAATGGGCGCCTAGGTGGAGCGCAGGCACACTGAGCTCATGGCTGCAGTGGCAGGGATGCCTGACTCCATAGAGTCACTGGCAAGGAGTGTACAGGAATTCGGGGCAACACAGGTGGCTTCCAGCCAAGTGCTTAGTCGTGCCATGCAGTCACTGGCTGGTCTGATGCAGACACAGATCAGGGCCACATGAGCACTAACTGCTGCCACCCTCGCTGGATCGGGCAGGATTCGCCGGGGCCCTCGCCGCGCCACAGCAGGCCAGCAGTCTGTGCTTCAGCAGATTGCTGCGCATGGTTCAGTGCTGCCCCGTGCGAGTGCCAGTGTCTCGTCCGACCAGGGAGTGCCTGTGCTCTGTCAGGTTGGCAGCATTTCTGCTGCCAACACTGTCACTCCTCCACTGCAGCTGCCACCACCCATAGGACAGACTGCTGCCGCCCAAGCAGAGTTGGAGCAGTCAGCAGCCGGGCCCTCCAGGCCCAGAGCTGGTCCAGGCCGTCCCCCAAGGGCATTTGCCGACTCACTATCTGACCCTCAGCAGCCTTCCCCCAGCCTTGCTGCAGCCACTGGGGTCCCATTGCGGAGGAGCTGTGATGTGCCTCAATGAATCCGAGACTCGACGTTAACGGAGCAAAGCAAGGCTTTTATTGACTCAGAAAGTAATACACATTGGAGAAGTGTCTCTCATCCAGAGATTTGCTGTACTGCTGTGAGACACGCTGGGGCTTGCTTAAGTAGGGGCCAGGTATGGGCGGAGCCCTACACACAATACAATACAGGTAAGGAAATGAAACTGAAACTAAACTAAACACAGGGAATACAGTGCCTGATGAATGGCATATTTCATCACATTCACCCCTTCTACAGATTTAGTCTGTTCGGGGGTTTGATAGACCTCTGTGACCGACGTAGCTGTTGTGGTGCCGCGGGTGTCGGCTGGGTGTCCCCGGTGGCCTCCTGGGTCTCTGCCGGGGGCGCCGCCAGGGTTGTTGAAGGGGTAGTTGGTGGGGTAGTTGGTGGGGGCACCGTTGGTCGATGTTCTTCCGGGGGTGGTGAAAGGATAGTGGGTGGGTAAGAATTGCTGTGATCGTTGTTGCTGTTGTTGTCGTGGTTGTTGTCGTTACCGGCTGGGGCGACGTCTTTTATGGACATGGTGTCCTCCCTTCCGTCGGCGTGCCGGACATACGCGTATTGGGGGTTGGCGTGGAGTAGGTGCACTGACTCCACAAGGGGGTCCGTCTTGTGGCCCCTCACATGCCTTCGTACAAATACCGGACCTGGGGTGGAGAGCCGTGACGGCATGGATACGCCTGAGGTGGATTTCCGGGGAAAGACAAACATTCGTTCATGAGGCGTGGCTTTAGTGGCAGTACACAATAGCGACCGTATCGAATGGAGCACATCTGGGAGGACTTCCTGCCAGCGGGAGATAGGGAGGCCCTTGGTCCTTAGAGCTAGAGTGACTGCTTTCCATACTGTCCCGTTCTCTCGCTCCACCTGGCCGTTTCCCTGGGGGTTGTAGCTGGTGGTACGGCTCGTGGCGATCCCCCTGGACAGCATGTACTGGCGTAGCTCTTCACTCATGAAGGACGCCCCCCTATCCGTATGGATGTAGCTCGGCATACCGAACAGGCAGAACAGGCTGTTGAGGCATTTAATGACCGTGGCGCTGGTCATGTCTGGGCAGGGGAAGGCGAATGGGAAACGGGAATATTCGTCCACAATGTTCAAGAAGTAAACATTGCGGTCGACTGACGGGAGGGGGCCCTTGAAATCTAAGCTGAGCCGCTCAAAGGGCCGTGTAGCTTTGATTAAGTGGGCTCTATCTGGGCGGTAGAACCGAGGCTTGCACTCAGCGCAAGTGCGGCAGTTCCTGGTCAGAGACCGAACTTCCTCAATCGAGTAGGGTAAGTTGCGGGACTTTATGAAGTGGAACAGCCGTGTGACCCCTGGGTGGCAGAGGTCGTTGTGGAGGGTCTGTAGCCGATCCCCGGTGGCGCTGGCACACATCCCTCGTGAGAGGGCGTCGGGGGATTTGTTAAGGGCCCCTGGCCGGTAAATGATGTCATACTCGAAGGTGGAGAGCTCGATCCGCCACCTAAGAATCTTATCATTTTTAATCTTCCCCCTCTGTTTATTATTGAACATAAACGCTACCGACCGCTGGTCGGTAAGTAGGGTGAAGCGTTTGCCGGCTAGGTAGTGCCGCCAGTGGCGCACTGCCTCCACGATGGCTTGGGCCTCCTTTTCCACGGAGGAGTGTCTGATCTCGGGCCCTTGGAGGGTCCTCGAGAAGAAAGCTACGGGCCGCCCCGCCTGGTTGAGGGTGGCCGCCAAGGCAAAGTCAGACGCATCACTTTCCACTTGAAAGGGAGTGTTCTCATCCACTGCCTGTAGCGTGGCCCGCTCAATATCCCGCTTAATGCTTTTGAAGGCAGCGTGGGCCTCAGCAGAGAGCGGAAAAGAGGATGCTTTCAAGAGGGGGCGGGCTTTGTCAGAGTAGTTGGGGACCCATTGGGCATAATAAGAAAATAACCCCAGGCGCCTTTTCAGGGCTTTGGGAGTGTTGGGCAGGGGGAGCTCCCGTAGGGGGCGCAATCGGTCGGGGTCTGGTCCGATTTCCCCATTCTCCACCACGCTGCCTAGTATGCAGAGGCGCGTGGTGTTGAAAACGCACTTGTCCTCGTTGTAAGTGAGGTTGAGTTTTTGTGCGGTTTTCAGGAACCTCTCGAGGTTCGAGTCGTGATCCTGCTGGTTGTGACCGCAGATGGTGACGTTGTCGAGGTAGGGGAAGGTTGCCTGCAAGTGGTGGTCATCGACCATGCGGTCCATCTCCCTCTGGAAGACCGAGACCCCATTCGTCACCCCAAAGGGGACTCTGAGGAATTGGTAGAGGCGTCCGTTCGCCTCGAAGGCGGTGTACGGGCGGTCCTCTGGTCTGATAGGGAGCTGGTGGTATGCTGACTTGAGGTCGATGGTGGAGAACACCCGGTATTGGGCGATTTGGTTCACCATCTCGGATATGCGGGGTAGCGGGTAGGCGTCTAGCTGGGTGTATAGATTAACCGTCTGGCTATAATCTATCACCATCCGCTTCTTCTCGCTACCCCTCACCACCACCACTTGGGCGCGCCACGGGCTGTTGCTGCGTTCGATAATGCGCTCCTTCAGGAGCCTGTCTACCTCGGTCGCAATAAACCGCCTGTCCTCCCAGCTGTACCTCCTGCTTTTGGTCGCTATTGGCCGGCAGTTGGGAGTAAGGTTCGCGAATAGCAAAGGCGGCTTTACCTTCAGGGTAGCCAGACCGCACACTGTGAGGGGCGGCTGGGACCCACCGTAATTGAGCGTGATGCTTTGGTGGTGGCACTGGAAATCCAGGCCCAAGATCACGCTCGCACATAGATTCTTCATGATTAGTAATTTAAAATTATCGTATACAGTTCCGTTAACGGACAATTGTACCGCGCAGTGATGCACTATCAATTACTCATAAAAGACGGAGAGTTAGGAGAGTAACTAAAGGCTTTTATTAGCAAAGAACAGGGCATGCCTCTCGTGGTTGACTGGGTTCCAAGAAGGCAGGGGGCTGCAGAGCAATCACCTTTATACTTGGGCCTTTGGGTGGAGCCAGGGGCGGAACCAGCAGAGACATGTTGAGGCATGCATAAGTACAACAGTGTGCAACAACAACAACAACAGTGAACAACAATAACAGTGGTTTACCACATTCACCCCATGTTTAAAATTGAGTCCGGCGGGGTGAAGTGTACTAAAGGTTCGTGTAAGTAAGTCTATCAGGTGGCCTTGTATGCCGTCCTGATCGTCGTGGTGGCGGCGGTGATGGTGCAGCATCCAACGTTGAATCTGGCGTCTCATTGAGTGGTTGGGTGGTCAATGACGGGTCCTGGGGCTGCGGCATGCCGTCTAGCGGGGTTGGGTTGTGGGTAGTGGTGGATGGCAATGGTAGTGTTTCAGGGGCACCCAAAGGTGCGAGATCTCATGTGGGGGCTGTGTCCTCCCGTCCGTCCGGGTACGCTACGTAAGCGTACTGGGGGTAGGCGTGGGTAGTGGTGGGTGGCGAGGGAGGTGTTTCGGGAGCACCCGAAGGTGCGAGGTCTCATATGGAGACTGTGTCCTCCCGCCCGTCCGGGTACACCACGTAAGCATACTGAGGGTTGGCATGGAGGAGGCTCACCCTCTCGACCAGGGGGTCCGTCTTATGGGACCTCACGTGCTTCCGCAGTAGGACGGGTCCTGGAGAAGTCAGCCATGTCGGTGACGAGATCCCCGATGTGGACTTCCTGGGGAAGGAGAACATTCTCTCGTGAGGGGTAGCATTGGTGGCTGTACAGAGCAGTGACCGAATGGAATGGAGCGCCGCAGGGAGGACTTCCTGCCAGCGAGAGGTCGGAAGGCCCTTAGATTTCAAGTTTAAAAGGACTGCCTTCCAGACCGTCGCATTCTCCCTTTCCACCTGGCCATTCCCCCGGGGGTTGTAGCTGGTGGTCCTGCTTGTAGCGATACCTCTCGAGAGCAGGTACTGCCGGAGTTCGTCGCTCATAAAGGATGAGCCCCTGTCGCTATGAATATAGCTAGGGAAACCGAACAAGGCGAAGAGGTCATTCAGACATTTAATGACCGTGGTACTGTTCATGTCTGAGCAAGGGATGGCAAACGGGAAACGGGAGTACTCATCAATTATGTTGAGGAAGTACACATTGCGGTCGGAGGAGAGGAGGGGCCCTTTAAAATCGACGCTCAGCCGTTCAAAGGGGCGCGTGGCTTTGATCAGACTTGCTCTGTCTGGCCTATAAAAATGCGGTTTGCACTCGGCACAGATTTGGCAGTTCCTGGTCATGGTCCTGACCTCCTCGATGGAGTAGGGCAGGTTACGGGATTTGATGAAGTGAAAAAACCTGGTGACCCCCGGGTGGCAGAGGTCATTGTGGAGGGTCTTCAGTCTATCGACCTGCGCGTTGGCGCATGTACCACGTGATAGGGCATCTGGGGGCTCATTGAGTTTCCCGGGCCGGTACAAGATATCGTAATTGTAGGTGGAGAGTTCGATTCTCCACCTCAAGATCTTGTCGTTCTTGATTTTGCACTCTGCTTATTATTAAACATAAAAGCTACTGAACGCTGGTCAGTGAGCAGGGTAAATCGTTTTCCGGCCAGGTAATGCCTCCAATGTCGCACAGCTTCCACAATGGCCTGGGCCTCCTTTTCGACAGAGGAGTGTCGAATCTCAAGGCCCTGGAGGGTCCTTGAGAAGAAGGCCACGGGTCTCCCCGCCTGGTTAAGGGTTGCAGCTAGGGCAAAGTCGGATGCGTCGCTCTCCACTTGGAAAGGGATGGACTCATCCACTGCGTGCATTGTGGCCTTCGCAATATCTCCTTTTATGAGAGTGAAGGCTGCACAGGCCTCTGCTGTCAGGGGGAAGGAGGTGGACTTGATGAGGGGTCTGGCTTTGTCCGCATAGTTGGGCACCCACTGAGCATAGTACGAGAAAAACCCTAGGCATCTCTTCAGTGCTTTTTGGCAGTGGGGGAGGGGGAGCTCCATAAGGGGGCGCATCCTGTCGGGGTCGGGGCCGATGGCTCCGTTCTCCACTACACAGCCAAGAATGGCAAGGCGCTTGGTACGAAACATACATTTGTCCTTGTTGTATGTTAGGTTCAGCCGCTGGGCCGTACGGAGGAATTTCTCTAGATTAACATCATGGTCCTGCTGGTCGCGGCCGCAGATGGTGACGTTGTCTAGATAGGGGAAAGTGGCCTGGAGCGCGTTCTGGTCAACCATCCGGTCCATCTCCTGTTGGAAGACTGAAACCCCGTTGGTGACGCCGAAGGGAACTCTGAGGAAGTGGTAGAGACGACCGTCAGCTTCAAAAGCTGTGTACTGGCGGTCCTCAGCCCTGATGGGGAGCTGGTGGTATGCCGACTTCAGATCAATCGTCGAGAACACCCGGTATTGTGCTATCTGATTGACCATGTCAGATATGTGGGGGAGTGGGTATGCATCTAGCTGGGTGTAGCGATTGATCGTCTGGCTGTAGTCAATAACTAGGCGCTGTTTTTCGCCAGTCTTCACTACCACCACTTGTGCTCGCCATGGGCTGGAGCTACTTTCAATAATCCCTTCCTTCAGGAGTCTTGCTACCTCAGATTTAATGAAGCTCCTATCCCCGGCACTGTAACGCCTGCTTTTGGTAGCGATGGGCTTACAGTCGCGGGTGAGGTTAGCGAACAAGGAGGGGGGGGGGACTTTAAGGGTGGAGAGGGACAGTTGATGAGGGAGAGATTGGTCCAGCGTCACGCAGGCCAGCGTATGGTCGAGCGAGTCGATGTGGTCGTCAGATGAGGCGGTGGTTGAGTCCGGGTCCCCCGTGGTTGAAGTTGGAGACGTCCGAGATGGCGGACAAAATGGCGGCGCCCATGGTCCCGATCCCCACGCGGCTGGGGGAGCCCAAGATGGCGGACAAGATGGCTGCCCCCACGGTTCGCACGCGGCGCTGCTGGCGTTAGCAGTTTTACCTTTGCAGGCACTGACATAGTGTCCTTTCTTCCTGCAGCCGGAGCAGGTAGCGTTTCTCGCCGGGCAGCGTGCTCTGGGGTGTTTTGCCTGGCCACAAAAATAACATTTCTGTGCCTTGGACATCGCAGCAGCAGTTGAAGGTGGCGGTCCCATGACCCAAGGTTGTGGCGTCCACGTTGCGGAGCGGTTAGGGGAGAAGGCGTCCATATTCCTGTGGGCCGCGTCGAGCGAGAGCGCGAGGGACACTGCCTTGCTCAGGTCCATTTCTCCCTTTTCCAACAGTCTCTGCCGGGAGTAGTCGGACCTTAGACCCGCAACGAAAGCATCTCGGATCAGTCCCTCCGTGTGTGCTGCGGCTGATACTTCTTTGCAATCGCAGTCTCGGCCAAGTATCCGTAGTGCCCGTAGGAAGGCCTCCACCGATTCCCTGGGCTGCTGTCTGCGGGATCTTAAGAGGTGCCTGGCATAGACCGTATTTACCGGGCGTGCGTATTGCCCTTTTAGCAGATCGATAGCCGCCGCGTAGGTCGTCGCATCCTGGATTATTGTATAAACTTGGTGGCTCACCTTTGAGGCCAGGATTTCCAACTTGTTTTCGTCTAGGGTCACAGTTGAGGCTTGCAGGTAGGCCTCGAAGCAACGCAGCCAATGCGCGAATTTGGTAGCCGAACCCGCTTCTTGGGGGTCTAGGTCCAGGCATGTTGGTCTGAGGGCTCGCAGCAGCTCCTGCTGCTCAGCGTTTGGTGCAGCAGCCTGCTGCTCAGCGTTTGTCGACATTTTGTTTTTGCTAATAAAATTGATGCGCTATCAATTACTCATAAAAGACGGAGAGTTAGGAGAGTAACTAAAGGCTTTTATTAGCAAAGAACAGAGCATGCCTCTTGTGGTTGACTGGGTTCCAAGAAGGCAGGGGGCTGCAGAGCAATCACCTTTATACTTGGGCCTGTGGGTGGAGCCAGGGGCGGAACCAGCAGAGACATGTTGAGGCATGCATAGGTACAACAGTGTGCAACAACAACAGTGAACAACAATAACAGTGGTTTACCACATGCAGTAACCCATAATGGTCGATGTCTGGGTTTTATCAGCCATAGAGATGGTGCCCCGAGCAGGGACCACCGTTAGAGAGAGTTGTTGTGCTAGTTCAGGGTGGATAAAACTCTCCGTGCTTCCACTGTCAATTAAACATTTAACCCCGCACCCGTTTACCTCGATGTCCACCATTGATTTGGATAGCGGGTGCGGTCTGGTCTGGTCCACTGTGACCGATGCCACTGTAGGGCCCTGATCGAGACAAGATGGCGTCCACGCTGTCTGCTCACAAGATGGCGGATCCCACGAGGTCGGGCAAGATGGTGTCCAAGATGGCCGCTCCCCCGACGCACACGCGGCGGTGGCGGGTTTTCCAGCGGGGTTCCCTCTGCACACCTTCCCGAAGTGCCCCTTATTACTGCACTTAAAGCAGGTGGTGCCTTTCGCCAGGCACAGGTTTCTGATGTGCTTCGGCTGCCCGCAGAAGTAGCAGTTGGGGCCCCGACGCGTCGCGGCTGTCGTAGGGCTTCTGGGGGGAGAGCGGGGCCCCGACGGTGTCGGGCTGCCGGGCGGGGAAGATGCCTTCCAAGATGGCGGCGCCCTTGGTGCACACGTGGCGACGTGGGCGGCGCGGGCCGAAGAGTAGGCGTCCGAGTTTCTCTGGGCCACATCCAGGGATCGCGCTGTGTCCACAGCCTGTTTCAGGTCCAATCCCGTTTTTTCCAGTAGTCTCTGCCGGATGTAAGTGGAGCTGAGGCCTGCGATAAAGGCATCACGAACAAGCTCGTCAGTGTACACTGCGGCTTTTACATCTTGGCACTTGCAGTCTTTGCCAAGCGTTTTCAGGGTGACTAGGAACTCATCCAGCGATTCCCCAGGTCGCTGTGTGTGAGTAGCGAGTAGATGCCTAGCGTACACCTCGTTCGTAGGCTGCTGGTAATGCGCCTTTAGGATGTCGCAGGTGGCCGGGTACGTGTCGGCGTCTTGGATGAGGGGGTAAACCCGGTGGCTTACCCAATTCCGCAGGATTCTGAGTTTCATACTCTCAGCGTCCGTAGCGCCTGTGATGGCTGCGGAATTGTCGAGGAAGAATTCCATACACTTAAACCAGTGTCCGAATCGTGCCGATGCGTCCGAAGCATGCGGGTCCAAATCCAAACGTTCGGGTTTCAAGAGTTGGTCCATTGCGTTGAAAATTGAGTTAATAAAATTGATGTGCCTCAATGAATCCGAGACTCGACGTTAACGGAGCAAAGCAAGGCTTTTATTAACTCAGAAAGTAATACACATTGGAGAAGTGTCTCTCATCCAGAGATCTGCTGTACTGCTGTGAGACACGCTGGGGCTTGCTTAAGTAGGGGCCAGGTATGGGCGGAGCCCTACACACAATACAATACAGGTAAGGAAATGAAACTGAAACTAAACTAAACACAGAGAATACAGTGCCTGATGAATGGCATATTTCATCACAAGCTGCAGGGTGGGAAGGGGTCAATCTCGGAGGCGAGGCAGATCACCCTCGCAGGCCAAAAAGTAGGAGGTGTGGCAAAATGCGGTGTTTTTTTTGTGAAGGCTGAGGATCACGGTCATTTTTGTTTAACTCTTTTGTTCATTGCTTCCAGGTTGTGAGAGCCAGTTATGTGTCTGACTATTTTTTGGGGGGTTTCTCTGCATTTGTTTGTCATGCGGGAAGGGCACAGAGTTTGTTAAATAAATAATTGTCTTTATTCAGATTGTGCATGTTTGCACTTTGAACTATTTGTTGCCTTGACCGGCTCAGGGTTTGCAGAGCGGGTCCATTCATGTTTTTTCAATGGCACAAGCCATTCCCTGAGAGGGGCCCTAGAACTGACTTGCAATAAGCCGCTGACGAACGGCCATTGCACTTTGTGCCTCCATCTCGTCTTGGTGCTCCTCCTCCTCCTCCTCCTCCTCTGGTAGTCCTCCAATGTCTGCTGGCAGTGGCTGAGTCCTGAGGATAGCCAGGTTGTGCAGCATGCAGCACACTACAACGAAATGGGAGACTCGCTCAGGCGAGTACTGAAGGGCTCCCCCAGAATGGTCCAGACAGCGGAACCGTTGCTTTAGCACGCCGATTGTGTGCTCAATGATGTTCCTGGTCGCTTGATGGCTGTCATTGTATCTCTCTTCAGCAAGGGTGCTGGGTGCACGGAGCGGGGTCATCAGCCAGGTGCACAAAGGATAGCCCTTGTCCCCAAGAAGCCAGCCTCCTGGGTGAGCCGGGGCTTCGAAAAGGTCTGCCAAAGAAGTCTGGCGCAGGATGAAGGCGTCGTGGCTGCTGCCTGGAAAGCGGGCATTGACAGCTAGTATCAGCTGCCTGTGGTCACACACCAACTGCACGTTCAACGAATGGAACCCCTTCCGGTTGCGGTAATCCTCGGCATTCTCTAGAGGCACCCGCAAAGCCACATGCATGCAGTCAATGGCGCCCTGGACCATGGGGAAGCCCGCTATTCTTGCAAATCCCATTGCACGCTCCTGCTGCTTGTCCAGGGTCATAGGGAAGGAAATGTACTGACGTCTCCTTTTGAAGAGTGCATTTGTGACTTGGCGGATGCAGCAATGCACCGCGAACTGGGAGACATTGGCAATGTCCTCAGTAGCAGATTGGAAGGAGCTGGTGGCATAGAAGTTCAGAGCCACTGTCACCTTCACTGCCACCGACAGAGACATCCTGCTCCCCAGCTGAGGCTGCAGATCTCTCTGAAGCAGGTGGCAGATCTCAGTGACCACCTCCCTTCTGAATCGAAGCCTCCAAATACACTGCTCCTCAGACATGTTGAGGTATGAGAACTGCTGGCGGTATACCCTGGGAGGGTAAGGCCTCCTGTGCCGACGCCTGTTGGCCCTCCTCCGTCTGGCCATGATTGGCACTCTCTCTCGGCGTCTCTGAGCCCTCTCAATGCAATGCAGAAACCCAACGTTTCCACCCATTTCAGCCTGCATTATATGTGGCAATGGCACTGAAAAATCAATCCAACTGCAAAGCTCTGGGCTGAAGCCAGAAGTACCTGTGCGAGCGCTGAGTCAAAGCAGAAAGCTCTCTCCCTTTGTTTCTCTGCAAATCTCTCTCTCTCTCACACAGAAGGAGTGGTCCAAAATGGCTACTACAAAGAAGGCAGGAAGAGCCCCCTTTAAATAGCGCCCCCCCAGCCCCACAGCGACTTGGAACTGTTCCACTCAACCAGTCGCTGGGAGCGCCAGGCGGAAAGAAGGGGGACGCCACTGAAGTTCCGGTTCGGGGCGCACCAAGGGTGTTGCACCATGAAATGACGTCAGGATCTGCGCGCGCAACTGAGCGGGCGTTGTGGTTTGCGCCACCGCTAATTGTCCACTCAAGTTCGCGAGAGGTGCAGATTGCGCCGCGCCCGGGCGCTAGCCGCTTCGCGCCCCACTTATCACCCTCTTAAGGCACTAGCGGCTGGCGCTACCAACTGAATTTCTAGGCCTTTTGTTTCTGTCTTTACGGAGGAAGACACAAAAAACCTCCCAGAAATACGAGAAAACCAAGGGTGTGGCGAGAATGAGGAACTTAAAGAAATTATTATTAGTAAAAAAAACAGTACAGTACTAGCAAAATTAATGGGACTAAAAGTCGATAAATCCCAAGGACCGGATGACCTACATCCTAGGGTTTTGAAAGAGGTGGTCATTGGGATAGTGGACGCATTGGTTGTCATCTTCCAAAATTCTATAGATTCTGGAATGGTTCCTGCAGATTGGAGGATAGCAAATGTAACCCTGCTATTTAAGAAAGGAGGGCGAGAGAAAACAGGGAACTACAGACCTGTTAGCCTCACATCAGTAGTTGGGAAAATGCTGGAATCTATTATAAAGGATGCAATAACTGGGCACTTAGAAACTAATAGTAAGATTGGGCACAGTCAACATGGATTTATGAAAGGGAAATCGTGTTTGACAAACCTATTGGAGTTCTTTGAGGATGTAACTAGTGGAGTAGACAAAGGGGAACCGGTAGATGTGGTGTGTTTGGATTTTCAGAAGGCCTTCGATAAGGTCCCACACAAGAGGTTGATGAACAAAATTAGGGCACATGGAATTGGGGGTAATATACTAGCGTGGATTGAGAATTGGTTAACAGACAGAAAACAAAGAGTAGGGATAAACGGATCTTTTTCAGGATGGCAGGCTGTGACTAGTGGGGTACTGCAGGGATCGGTGCTTGGGCCCAAGCTATTCACAATCTATATCAATGATTTGGGTGAGGGGACTAAATGTAACATTTCCAAATTTGCTGATGACACAAAGCTAGGTGGCAGTGTCAGTTGCGAAGCGGCTTCAAGGGGAACTCGACAGGCTCAGTGAGTGGGCGAGAACATGGCAGATGGATTATAATGTGGATAAATGTGAAGTTATCCACTTTGGTAGAAAAAACAGAAAGGCAGAGTATTTCCTAAATGGTGAAAGATTGGGGAATGCAGATGCTCAAAGGGACCTGGGTGTCCTTTTACATGAGTCACTGAAAGTGAATGTGCAGGTGCAGCAAGCCATTAGGAAGGCAAATGATATGCTGGCCTTCATTACAAAAGGATTTGAGTACAGGAGTAAAGAAGTCTTACTCCAATTATATAGGGCCTTGGTGAGACCACACCTGGAGTACTGTGTACAATTTTGGTCTCCTTACCTAAGGAAGGATATACTTGCCATAGTGGGACTGTCGTATGAGAAGAAATTGAGTAAACTGGGCGTGTATTCTCTTGAATTCAGAAGAATGAGAGGGGATCTCATTGAAGCATACAGAATTATTACAGGGCTTGATAGGGTGGATGCTGGGAGAATGTTTCCCTTGGCTGGGGAGTCTAGAACCAGGGGCCACAGCCTCAGGATAAAGGGTGGGCCATTCAGGACTGAGATGAGAAGAAATTTCTTCACACAGAGGGTGGTGAATCTTTGGAATTCTCTACCCCAGAGGGCTGTGGAGGCTCAGTTATTGGGTATATTCAAAACAGAAGTCGATAGATTTCTGACTAGTAAGGGCATCAAGGGATATGGTGATAGGGCTGGTGAATGGAATTGAGGCAGAAGATCAACCATGATTTCATTGAATGGCAGAGCAGGCTCGAAGGGCTGAATGGCCTACTCCTGCTCCTATTTTTTATGTTCTTATGAAATCAGAGCTCAGAAGTGGGACTTTATTGGTTTGTATGGCTAAGCTGTTGGAGAATGAAATTCTTTGCCACAGTTGTTGTGGCAGACCATTGCATCTTTTAAGGAAAAATTGGATAAATATTTGAAGCAGAGGTAGATACAAGGCAATGGGGAAAGAACAGAGCAGTGGTATTAGTTTTGGATTATACTAGCACAGAGCCAGTACAAACACGATGAGCCAAATGGCCTTCTAAGTACTATGGTAGGCAGGGTGCTCACCCACTGAGCCAGTATTACAATTTTGAACAAATTTAGATTGATATTCTAGCAATCTATAATAAATAATATCATGCAAATTCTGCTGGAGTATGAATTCTAGATTCACTCTTGATCTCCTACCATTCCAGCTCTTGATCACCCACTACACCTCCTCACCCCCATGTTTGGTAACATCAATAACTTGTCTCTCTTATCTGGCAACATTCGTACCTCCTGTAAGACTGTAAATCGTATTGTCCTTCTCAAGAAATGCACCCTAAACTTCTTCACTTTCTCTAGCTACCATCCTATCTGCAATGTTCCCTTTCTCTCCAAAACCTTGGAACACAATTTTGGCTTGCAACTATGCTCTCATCTCCTTGACCACCCTCCAATCTAGCTTCTGCCAGTACAGAGAGTGCACTGGTCAAAATTGTAAACAGCATCCTGCCATTCCTCTACTTCATCAATCTGTCACATTCAACATTGTTGACCACTCCATCTTCCTCCAAACCCTCTCCTCTGCTGTCCACTTCCACGATACTGATCTCTCCTGCTTCTGCTCCTACCTAACTCAACACAGGCACTATTCTACATTGGTGGTAACAATTTCTCCTCCACTACCTACATGTTCACCTCCGGTGTAACCTAGGGGTCCATCCATGGTCCCTTTCTCTTCACTACATGCTACATTTACATGATATCCTTTGGTGACATTATCCAGAAGCGTGGAATCAACTTCAACTACATTGGTGACACCTTATTGTACCTTCTCCAGTGACCCAAAGTATGTTGCCACACACTCATATTGCTTGTCTGATATCAAGACCTGGATGAGCCGAACCCTCTTCCAGCTGAATGTTAGTAAAACCAAAACCAGCCTGTTGAAATCCAAGCTTCACCTACATACCTTTGGCCTTGATTCCATCAACCTCTTTGGATGCATCTGAAAGTAAGCCAGAAATTACATAATCTTGGCACACTGCTCAGATATGAACTCAATACTAAAACCACTTTCTTCCACCTCTGCAATTGCCTACCTCTGCCTTTATCTCACCCCTTCGGCTGCCCAAACCCTAGTGCATTCCTTCATTACCTCAAGGCTTGACTTCCTCGCATCAACCCTCTATAAGCTTCAACTTAACCAAAACACTGAAGCCTTCATCCTAACCTGCACTAAGTCCTAAACTCCCATCACTCCCATTCCTTCCAAGCAACACTGGTTCCCCATGGCCCAATGTAATGGGCTCAAAATTCTCATTCTTGTATTTAAATCATTCCCTGGCCTAACACCATCCTACATTAGTGATGCCCTCTTCCTTTATGTCTCTGCACATACTCCCCATTCTTCTAATACCAGACTTCTCATCCCTTGTTTTCTCCACTCCACCATTGGCACCCACTTATTCAATCAGTACAGTCCTGGAATTCTCTACCTAGTTTCCCCCCAACCAACCCCCACACACACATTGTCACTTTCTTCCCTGCTTAGTAAAACCTCCTCAAAACCTTCCCCTCCAACCATACATTGCCATCTTGACTTTTCCATTTCTCTCCTCTTTCCATATGTTCGGTGTCCACAATATTACTTTCATCATTACTGTACGGAGCTCTGAGAGATATCCCACAGGAGTGAGGAGTGCTATATAAATTGTTGCATCAGAATGGAATACTTTTTTGAAGCCAGTATCAGTTTCAAGCACTACCAGATCAGTTAAAGCATCGTCCAGATCTTGTATAAATCTTCCTTTACTATGCTCCTAATAGTATGCCTTAAACTCAGCTTCAGAAGAACATGCAAGACAACAGTATGATTTTTTCCATCTCCCTTACAACCACCTTTATTACCTCTCAACCATGAGGTCCACCACCGCTACCTCTATTTCCTCAATTATCAATTTAATCTCAATTCGTGCCAAATTAGGTGCAGTTTTATTGTGAATCCACACTTGTTAGGGAGTTGGCTGAGATCGGCAATTAATTTAACAAGGGAGCATTAATGTTGGGAGAAAGATGGAGATGTTTTGTCCAATATAACATTCAATTTAGGGGTAATTATTAGCTGCTTTATTTTCCAGACCATCTAGATCATTCCCGTCAAAGAATAACAAAGGAATACACGAGGGGCCAGGTTTTGCGGGAGCGGGGCATCTCGCAGCGTGCCGTTAGTTAGACTTACAACTGCACATTTAAGTTTTTTTAAATGTTGCCAATAGAGTTGCTGGAAGTGCGAGCTGATAATGGTGTGGCAAGGGCAATGGGGCATCTGGGACCTTGGTGAGCAATGGGACAAATAGTGTATCTCCTTAACCAATGAGCCTAAAGGATTGAGAAATAAACAGAGGAAGGACTGAGAAGGAATTCAATGTCAAATCAGGTACAGAAAGAAAAATAAAGAGAGGGAAAGAAAGTTTGGATTAAGAGAGAGAGAAAAAAGAGACAGAAAGTAAAAAAAAAAATTAATTTTAAATTTTACACTTTTTCAATCTCCTATTACAATTCACAAGCTGAAAGAATGAGACTCCACACTTATAACTGTTTACTTTCTGAGCAAGAGAGGTTGATTGGCAGTCTTTGCCACCACACTACTGTAAATGAAGGCCCGATGTAGAATGGGTCTGGGTAGATTCTGCTGGAAGTTGCAGTATGGGTAATTGTCACAAAGAATTGCAAATTTGAGCCCTCACTCTGAAGATGCAGAAGCCTGACGTGGAATCACTATTTTGCAATATAAATAGAGTGGAAATGTCTTATATTTATTAAAGCCATATTCATTGTTTTAGTTACCGTAGCTTATGTAATTTAAGTCTATATAAATTTAGAACTTTGCAAAACAAAGAGTATAAGTCAGAAATAAATGTTTTAGATTGGAGGCTTTCACTGTTTATATTGGAACTTCTCTTGTCCTTGAAATGGTATTTTTTAAAAATCTGTCTTCAACAATTCATAATTAGTTATTTAGTAGAACACAATAAACACATGCATGTGGCACGCATAACAATTGCTGAAGCTTTTAGTATTTTTTCAAATGTGACCTCGGACTATTTTTCACTTGATTGTTCCGTTCAATGGTATTGTCAATTGGATGGCAGCAGAATAAAGAAAAGACCTAATGTAACCCAGGAACTGCAATGTTCAGCACTGTAAGAAAATCAATTATATTGTACACATCTCAGACATTTTTTGTTTCTGGTGCAGGTTTGAAGACAATAGTCCCATTATCTGAACTGTCTGAGAAGACTCACAGATGGTAAGTTAAAAATTCCTTTTAACTTCAATGGGCCAATCTCAATACCCTTTCATTGTCTTAGCCAACAGTCACATTTCTATCTCTATGTTCTCTCTCTCCCTTCCCTTCTGTCACTTGCTTATATTTCTCCTTATTGTCCACTTTTTCCGCATACTTTTACATTCTTACTGTCTTTGATATAAAAATGCCCTTTCTTCCTAACTCCTGCTTCCACCCTGAAGGGTTCATATGTTCAAAATGCAAATAAAGAATCTCCATATCGTTCTACTGGTTTGAATGATTTTCTTACATTTATATGGAGCAAAGCTAATGCAAGATGTCTGTGAGAATTTGATGTGAATGAATGAAGTAATAATTGCAGATGGTAAACCTTTTGGGCTTGTTATTCCTCCATGATAACACGCCAAATTGTGTAGTAGTGGAAAATTAAGGGAAACAGGATGGGGAGGACTACTGCAGCATTTCTATCCGCTACTGGTGCCACCAGAAATCTTTCTCCCACTGCTCTGGCAGTGAAGTTGGACAGCTGACCCTTGACCTTGATACATATAAATAATGGCAGGGAGAGAGAATGCTGCTGGTTTCTCTGCCCCAAGTCTCTAGTACCGCTGACCCCAGGGACTGCCAGGTAAAGGTAATGGGTAGATCTTGGGACAGTGGCAAAAGGCCCCCTGATGGCCCTTTTGGAGGGAAAGTGCCCAATAGTGGGCACATCTCCTTCTCCTCAGGCCTCAATCACTAACTTTTTTTAGCCTTTGACTCAGTCTGAGTGCAGAAGATTTTTTTTCTTCAGATCTTCAGGGTGTTTCTTCCCCCATTAAATATGACTCCTCTTCTTCTGGCATTGCAGTGGATGTCTCACATGCAGCACCACTGCATTTCCCTGGCCGGCAGCAGTAGGTTGCCTCTGTGTGGCAGGCATCCCATGGGGAGCTCACCTTGTATAACTAATGACGCCAACCCAGGATAATGATTTATGGTCATGTTAAGGTTGGGGCAATGGCTGGAAATCCACCCTGACTCTTCTACAGTGGCGAATCCACCCCAGAGGAAAATTCAGCCATCCTCAACAAGGAATTATACTTTGTCCTTCTTTCTCCGTTATTCATTCTTTTTAGTCAAATTTGAATAATTTCCTCACAATCCAGAAACCTCTGTCAAGTAATCCAAATCAGATGCTTCTATGTTTGGAGATATACATTTTATAACACTGCAAACTTTCTCTGCACAGGCAATGGCCTTTTGTCTTCTTTCTGGTGGCCTGCTGACGAAGGGTCAAATTTAAATATAGATGGGTTTTTCTCATTGTAGTATTCTGGCACATTGGACAAGTTTTCAATCATCTTTACAGAAGCCATATCAATACCATGTGCTGACTTAAAATTAATTGGTTAACGCCTGACCATGAAAGGAAACTGTTGATCAGCATTGATCAGGTGGTAACATTTCATGAATAAGTTTAAATATTTACTGTCTACCTAAATAAATAAACATTGAAATCTAACAATTTAGAAAGACAAGACAATCTCGAGGGTGCAACCTTTATCAGCACAGGATTCCAAATCACACTGAGGTGATAACTATTTTTTCTACTGAATACATTCTAGTGAGCCTGTATTTTAATAATTTCTCTGTAAAGGTCTTCTCTAGAGATATGTTCAGAGCCAATAAGCTTTGCTTCATGCTATTATTACCTCATGCTCATTCCGCACTGCATGTGCAGCCAAAGTTGATTTATCTCTTTCATCTCTATGTACCTTGCTCTCACATTGTTTCGGCTCATCTTGTATTGCTTGACATGCCTGGCCCCACATACTCCCATCCATACTGGCACAGAACTTCATTCTCATAGCTTTTGCCGAACTGTTGAAAGAAATTTTTCTGCAAATGGCCCATAGCAGGGAAAAAAAACCTCAACTGCTCGTAGATAAATTGCATGAATCTGTTTTTTATTAGATCTGCTAAGCTTTGCAAATCAGGGTCAAGTTTTCCAGTAGAAATGGTCCCAGCTGGGATACATTAACCAGAGTAGTGAGCAAAAAACTGGTGAGCCTGATAATTGATGGCCAGGTACTTTGCAAACAAGGACCCTGAAAAATGTATCCCACCTGACATAATTTTAAACCAGGAAAGGTGAACATGAAGAACTAAGCAGGAAAAGCAAAATGTCAACTCACCACCTGAGTGGTGAAAAGTGCGATTCTCTCCAACAGTACTGCATACAATCGAATACATTGGATAAAAAAGTTTATCGATGAATACAGGTTGAAATATATTGTTCCCTAATGCAGCATTTGTATTTCAGCGATACTGTCACAGGCAACCCTGACTCCAGCAGCACAGCTGCAATATAAACAAGGTGGCACTAATACTTCTGGTGCAAACAACACATGGCTCAAAAGGTTGTTTCTCCCCCATGCAGCTGGAGGCAAAAGTAAATAGTTGTTGCAGGCTGCCATTTTGTTTTGGCAACGGGAAGGTTGAGCTCTCAGTCCGACAGTACAATACAGGCTAACAATCCAGATTTTGCATTGCTGACCTGTATGGACCTTCTCCAACATCAGAACAGGTTAACCAAACAGAAATTTAGCTACTATCTTACTCATGTGCAATTGTTTTCATATCATCACCAGTACTTTGCATTGTACAACTAATTTAAATAGGGCAAATCTAAAGTACCAGAACTTCCAGCAGATTGTGAAACCACTTGCATAATATAAACACAACATTAATAAAGTTCCCCTTTAAGGTAATTCTTAACTCACATATGTGTCCATTCCCTGGCACACATGATCATGAGAGCAACACAATACAACTGCTGTTGGTGCAATTGGTAATGTGTGACTAATCCAGGTACGCAGTTAAATATATTTGACTGATAGCCACACAAGGCAATGGGCTAGAAAAAAGCTCTTGTTTGTGTGCCTGTGCCGCTCTGTTTAGTAGAACCAGATGGGTGAAAATGGCTCTAGGCCAGTGGTAAAAATACTAGAGCTGAAAAATCAACCCAGCTTCACAGAGATCGCCAGCTTAGCACTGAATGTATGAAAGCTGACATATGTGCTTTATGGTAACTACTAATATCTGTAATGGTGGGGGAAGGAAAGCTATTTAATATCATAACAATAGACTTGATTTGGTTAATATACTTCTCTTTAACTACATTTTAATTTGTACCATTTTTAATATTTTAATTTTATCCTCAAATTTTTAAATGGGGTGAGTTACTGACTGGCTGCTATTTTAATATGCCTAGGCTGCCATGCAGAAAATGGAAACCTAGGCATTTTAGTGATATTTATGCTGGTTTACAAATTCTGACCTGGATTTAACACACAAGTAAATTTTTAATGCCAGTGACCAGAAAACATCAGGTGCAGGATGGGTTGTGGAATCAGCTGTACTGTAAGTGCTGAATAGTTATGGGGTGATAACTGCAGTTATAAATCATACTCAGAACAAGCCTTAACCTACGCCAGTGGCGTGAGTATAATGGAAGTCAATTTGGAAAGAAGATCTTTCTAAATATCGCAGCCAACAGCAGTGTGCATTATGATGTATGTAGAAGCATTATATGCCAATAATGATGAGAGCTAGGCCATTCAGGAGTGAAATCAGAAAGCACATTTTCACATAAAGGGTAGTGGAAATGGGGAATTCTGTCTCCCAAAAGACTGTGGATATAGTGTCAATTGAAATTTTCAAGACTGAGATCGATAGTTTTTTGTTAGGTAAAGGAATCAAGGGATATGGGACAAAAGTGGGTAAATGGAGTTGAGGTACACATCAAGCATGTCCTAATTAAATGGTGGAGTAGGCTTGAGGGGCTGAATGACCTACTGCTGTTCCTATATTCCACAGTGGCCTATTCACCTGGCCTACTTGTTACCAACCGTTTTATCCTCATGTCAGGGTCTTTGGCAAAGAGACGTGCTGTGAGGCCAACTCCTCCTCCACGTATTGAGCGACAAGATGCTGCAGTTACTGAAGTGCTATTTTGTCATTTTAAATTAACTATTCGTGGCACATTTTAATTCACTTAAACTCCTATCCAATTCACTTAAGAAAGTTTGTATAACATTGGGAATAGGAATAAAAAGATTTGTGCATCAAGATTTCATTCATTTATCAGAAATTCACTTAAATGGTCTCCTCTATTCTCAATAAGTTTATTGTTTCTGAAATTGCTTGCAATTTTTTTCGGCCACCCACCTTGGTCAATCTAGAAAGTTTGTCAGTGTAAATGCAGACCACACCTTAGCCCTGATATTAATGTTTTGTACACCTCCCTAAAGTAGATACTGGATAAGCAACCAAATCATCTGCCGAATTTACCACTTAGCTAAGTAGCACTGATTCTCAACATATTATGGGGGTTATTTTGGCCAAAGGGTTAAAACAGGTGCTAAATGGGTACAGTGCTAATAAGACGTGCCTGTTTGAAAGTCTGGATTTAGCACACAATTTTGGTCCTACTTGCTGATTACCATAATTTGAACTTGCCTGGAGGTGCTAGACCAGAAACCTGCAGGTTTAGCACTCAAGTGCTGATTAGACGCAATTTTTATGGAGCAGTATATGTGGGGTCCTCGCACTCACTTCCACTGAAGGTGTGGAGTGCTCTGGCTGGCACACAGAGGTACGTTGCAGAATGGCTCAGGGACAGAGGGGGAGGGCGCACAGGTTGTTGGACGCGACAATGGAGGTCCTGGTGGAGGAGGGATGTCCTGTACCTGCAGTGGTAAAGGACGCCACCTCGCCCTCCTCTCCCTCTCTCCTGCAGCAGCTGGTGCTGCTCTGCCTGGCCTCATGTGCTCCTCCCATTCCTCATCCAGACCAATGGGGACCCTAGAGAGATGCCCACGACCAAGCACTCCCTTCCTCCTGGTGACTCCTATAAGTTGTCCAATAAAGTGAAGTAGCACGGCATTTACTCTTTTTTAGGTGAAGTCCTCAGAGAATTTCCAGAATAAATGTTACTCGAGTGTTGGTGAAGTCTTGCCAAAGTGTCCCAAAAAGTTTCCTGATGTGTTTCAGAGGTCCTCCTCACAGCAGCAACGAACATGAAATGGTGAGTATCCCTTTAAGTAGTGCTTGAAATCGATACCAACGCCATGTTTACTCCGAAACAGTTGGTCGCTGTAGGAGAGGGCATTAGTTGAAGTGCTAGCCATCAAAATGCTGTGCAGCCTCTTTAATGAGCGCTAGCAGACATTTTAAGTGGCAAACTGCTGATAATGAGAAATAACAACAGAAAATGCTGGAAAAACTCAGCAGGTCAGGCAACATCCGTGGAGAGAAATTTGAGTTGACGTTTCGGGTTGGACCCTTCTTCAAAACTGGAAAGAAAAGAAACTAGATCGGAGGCAGGGCTGCGATCGGACAAAAGAATAAAAGAAACAAAAGAAGTAAAAGAGATTAGACGCTAGACGGTAATAGGCTGGGATTAGGTGTAAAGTGTACTGGCAGGGCAAAAGATAGCTGCCAGGTGTGGGAGAGAAACAAAAGGAAAGGGGGGGGGGGAAAAGGAGTGGAACAATTACAAGAGAAAATGAAATGGGGGCCGAGCTTATGATCTGAAATTGTTGAACTCGATATTGAGTCCGGAAGGCTGCAGACTGCCTAATCGGAAGACGAGGTGCTGTTCCTCGAGTTTACGTTGAGCTTCCGTGGAACAATACAAGAGGCCAAGGACGGTGAGGTCCGAGTGGGAATGGAGCGGTGAATTAAAATGACAGGCGACCGGAAGCTCGGGGTCACCCTTACGGACTGAACGGAGGTGTTCCGCAAAGCGGTCACCCAATCTGCGTTTGGTCTCCCCAATGTAGAGGAGACCGCATCGTGAGCAGCGAATACAGTATACTAGATTGCGAGAAGTACAAGTAAATCGCTGTTTCACCTGGAAGGGGTGTTTGGGGCCCTGGACAGTGGGAAGGCGGGAGGTATAGGGGCAGGTGTTACATCTCCTCCGCTTGCACGGGAAGATAATGAGCCTCCGGGCAGCCGTTTCTTGTGCTGGCTTCAACTCCTTTACCAAGATAGTGTCTTGCGCTAAATGCGGGCTAAACCGATGTTGCAGCTCAAGATCCAAACCAGGCCACCTCGGAGGCTCTTTCGCACCTAAGGTATCTGGCGAAAATTTCCCTCGAAACCTTTGTAATAAACCTTTCACATAATGTGTGAGGCGAATCCTACTGTGTGATAGGACTTCTGCCTCGCTGAAGGTTTATAGTCCATTCACACTACAAGTTTAGCATTGGTGCAAAGCAGTTTTTCTCAATATCAATGATAAACTCATGGTGGGTAATTTTAACTTTAGCTGTTGGTGTAAAATGGATGGTAACGAATTGGCAGCCCAATTTACACTCTGCCTGGTTTACTTTTCAATTGACTTCAATGGAAAAGAAAATCAGGCGAGGTGTAAAACTAACTGGTGATTTGCTATCATCCATTTTACACATTATCCAAAGTTAAAATTACCCCCCATGAGTTTATTATGGAGTGTAAGTTAGGGACAAGGTCCTAACCGACTTCAAAGTGAAGCAGAGTAAGACCATGTCCACTAAAGATCCTCACCCTCCTGCATTCCAGTGTCAAGTTGGGCCCTGACACCAGATTCAGGCTACGTTTACACTATAACTACAGTGTTGGTGTGAAGCAAAATTCTTAGTGTCAATATCATAGTTATTAAGGAGCTTTTCTGCAAGTTTATTCACAGAACAACCAGGAACAACTTGTTCTGAAACTCTATTACATTGGACACTGCAGCTCATTCACACTGCTGTGTTGTAAATATTTTCAGATAAAAATAACCAGTTTGTACCAATATACAGAATCTGTGCAGTGCTGATGCCAATTATATTACTGAACCTACTTTTTTGTTTAAGCATGCTTAAATATCTTATAAAAAATCTTGGCATGGCAACATCATCACTTTACATATTTTTCAACGTCCTATCTATTTTTAGTGCTGGTTTATTTTCCAAGTATTCTATTTATTTTTCTGAACATTACTTGCTCATTGATTACTCGGTGTGGTTTTATGCTTTTAATGGATATCCAGTGGTCGTTCACAGAGGTTAGTCCAACCTCTCTCGCTTAGGTTTCATGAATTTAATTCTCAGTTGTAGAAAACTACCAACCTCAGAAACTATGAAACTCATATAGCACAGTCATTATAATTATTTTATAACTCCAAATTTCTTTATGACAAAGTTGCTAACCTGATTATGAATTCATGTTTTCTGTGCTCACATGTCAAGTGATTCTGGTATGATGGATTGAATAAGGGTGAGTAATGGAAGCAAAGGTTTATGAAGTGGATAGTGAAAGGCTTGGTATACATACCGAATACAAAATTAAGGCTTGTTCTGATACTCTGATTGTTACACTGATATTACTGTTTAAAGCTTGGAGGAAAGCTACATTTATGTTAGAATCCAAGGGCTAGATTTTCAGTTGCTTGCGCCAGCAGTTAGCGCCTTAAGAGAAGTGATTTTCGGGCGCTATTCGTGTAGCACCCGGGCGCAGCGCAGTTTGCGCCCCGCCCCAAATTAAGTTGCCCGTTAGCGCCGGCGCAAAGTTTAGCGGCCGCCCGGATGCGGGCGCAGAAAATGACGTCACATCCTCGTGCAACGCCCTTTGGCCGCCCCGAATCCAAACTTCAGTCGGACCGCCCCATTGTGCGGCTGGCGTCCAGAGCGTTTGTAAAATGGAACGCAACACACCCTGGGGAGCGCAAGTTAAAGGGCACTCCTCCTGCACTATAAACGGCAGTCTGCATGTGTTGTGTGGAAGGATCCAGTGTGTTGTTGTGAACGGTGTATTTATGTTTCCGGCCACCACCACCACCACCTCCTCCTCCTCCCCCTCCTCCTCCTCCTCCTCCTCCTCCTCCTCCTCCTAAAAAAACACATGCACCCTTCCCCTTTAAGAGCTCACTGGCACCAGAGTGTCTGCCGTGCGCTGCGCCCGAGCTCGGGCGCTGCGCTCTGCACCGCCGGCTTAGCGCCTAAAGATAGTAGTGGAACGCCTCTTTTAGCGCTCCACCAACCTCTTAGGGCGAAGCCACTGAATTTCCGGCAACAGGGCGCTACTTTGGGGCGGGCGCTAACTTCGGGCGGGCGCTAAGGTTAGCGCCCCAAAACTGTCTATACTGAAAATCTAGCCCTCAGACTGCAATGTGTTTGTAACTTTCTGACCAACTGAAACACAAATGTAGGTGTGGATAATTCTACTTGAGATATTGATTTATGAGCGAATTTGTAGCAAAGCTATTTGAATTGTCTTGGAATGTGCCGGAAGCACTTGAGTAACTGTAGGCAAATTAGTTAAGTTTAACCATTTAAGGATTTGTTGTTGAAGCATGGATAGAATAAACTACAGTAAATAATGTTTTATCTGATGAAGAAAGAACTGTTCAATTCACAGAATTGGAAGGAAAAAACAAATTCTCAGTATGTTGTTTATTGAACTCTATTTACATGTCACTGCCCCCCTTTTATTGACATCTGCCTCTTTTTTATCATTAGTTATTCCAACATGTATTTCCTTGGGAGGAGGCGTATCTGGGATCCCTCCTGATCTTTTCACACATATATTTAATAGTAACTGTAATGTATCCTTGAGATTCTGCAGCTAGAATCTTGCATTCATGTACAATTCAGTGCTTGCGCAGTGTGATCTTCATTTTTATCTGAACATTAGAGCCATTTGGGACTTCCAATATTTCACAGTCCAATGGAAGGGTAAGTAGGCAGTCTGCTTCCAGGCCTCTGCCAGTGCTTGCCTGTAGCTGGATGCTAATGGATGCAAAGAGTGGTCCAGAAAGACTGTTCTGCCAATTTTCCAGATAGTCTAGCCAGGCTCAGTAGTTAAACATGTGTGAAATCCACATCCCATCATTCTGTAATTCACTATTTGGTTTGGCAACTATGCTGAGTTTCTAGTTATTATTTTATTTTTATCATTTAGGCTAGTTACGGCTGTATGATTATTAGAATTTCCCCAACTATTTCTGTCTGTAGGAGCAAATCACAATGAGCTGTATTAAATTATTTTCCTGCAAAGTCATGAAGGTGAAGTGGAGGAGTAATATAATCACATTGTAGGTGAAATTCAACTTTGGTGGGGATACAAAATGGGCTATAGCGAATTGGCCACCTGTTGTACACTGGCCAATTGTTCTTATTGGAATGGAAAATCAGTCAGACAGGGTTGGATTTTTCCAATCTCGGCGGGTCTGGGGCGGGCGACGTCAGTGGCATGTGGGGACCTCGCATCGGTCTCGAAAATGGCCTCCAACAAGATATTCCGATGATGGGGCTTGTTAAGCCTGCCCTGCGGGGATCCCAGCCAATTATAGGAAGCGGGTCTGATGACGTGTCATCAGCTGGTTTCCTTAAAGGGGCCATGTCCAAATTGATTTTGAGAGTTCTGCAGTCAGTGTTCTGCAGCATTGAGGTGCTGCAAACACTGACAGTCACTGCACAAAGGTGCACGGCTGCACCCAGGCTCTCCCATGACTCCCTCCATATGTTTATGTCACAGCATGCAGGGAGGTTCTCTTCCCTTCCAATGGGCGGAAGACACCTCCCCAGGACACCAACGCAGCCTGGTTGCACATTGCACAGGAGGGCACAAGCAGGGATGTCGTCAGGAGAACCAGGCTGCAGTGGCGCAAACCTTTCAATGATCTCAGTAGATCACAAAATGTTACTGCAAAGCCACACTCAACCTCATCCTGCTGTGCCACTCATCACTTCCCCATCACTCTGCCTTCCCTACCCTACTCTTGCACATCCTTACTCACACCAACTTACTTTGCACCTCCTTCTCTATCTATTTTATCACTTCCCCGTCTCACTAGCTGCCCCTCATGCTCACCCTAGTCCAATCATAACAACTAACAACACACTTGGGTGTTTTAGCCAATGGTCGTGTAAACTTTCTGTTAATGTGTTGTCAAGCATTGAAATCCTTATCGTCACCACTTTGCCTTCTTGGACAAATTTGAGTGCACCTTTGAAAGTGTGTTAGTGAGTTCCAGTGAATGGTGAGACATAACTCCCCCCCCCCTCCAATGGTGATGAGTGTTAAAGGAATGGCTTGCACAATGTAGGGATGCTTTATGGTGCTGGTGTGGGGTGGTGCCAACCTGGTGCATCATGTGGCAGCCAGGGTGTACAGTGTTAAGTGAAGCAAATCTGGACATGGTGAGGTCATTGCTGGCGTCTCGGGCAGCAATGTGCATGGGTGATGATGCCCTGTGTCCAGTGCAGCATCAGGTGATTGCGGAGAAGGCTGGTGTGGATGTTGGTGCTGCTGGTGTGCCCGGTGATGCTGGTGTTGGGGCTGATCATGTTGGGATTCTGAGGACCAAGGTGAGATTTTTTCAAGGGCAGCGACACTGATGGAATAGATGGCAGGTGAGGTTGAGATGACAGAAGTAATCTGTCAATGTTGAGATAGGTTGTTCCAAGGAGGTGACAGTGGATAGAGAGATTACTCCAAACACTTCAAAAGTGCATAAAGCTCAAAAGTGGGTTCTAAATCATTAATGCTCCAGCATCTAAGATTGGGAAGTGAACAGCTGTGAAATGGTAGGTTTTAGACCACTTTTGCAGCTTTCACCTATTCACAGCAATCCACAGTCATTGAGAACCTGACATACTTACCTGACGTGATAGCTGCTCTCCAGGAACCTCATTGAAAACCTGGTAAAATGGTAAGTACATGGGAAAATGGTTCTTAACTACCTTTTAATAAGCTTTTAACGATCTAAATTGGCTGACCCGCCGCTTGGTGTCGGGTCAGCTCAAGGACGACAGACCCGACACTTAGGAAACTCACAAGGAGGCGGGTTCAGAGCGGGATACTGACCCGCTGTCAATCTTTGTGATATTGACAGCAGACCCGCCTCCAAACCCGCACTCTGAGTGCTGGCAAAATTCAGTCCACAGAGTGTATAACGGGTGGTTGATCCACTACAGCACATTTTGTGTTCTTGCCGAAGTTGAATTTCACCCCCATTGTGTTGATTTCCACAGCTCTATCTCTGTTCAGAAGCCTTACCATTTAATTTGTCTTAGTTTTGGGGGATTGCAGAATTGTGATCCATGAAGTCATGAGATTTTTAGTTTTTATCAATTTTCACCGATTTCTGGAATTTAAAATTATTTTGAATCAGTTCTTACTGCGCTTTAGCAAAAATAAATAGACTTGTCAACCCATTTAATTTCCAAAATTTTGTGAATCCCATGGAGTTTGGTTCATTGCACTTCTTCCAATTGCTGATAGAGATAACATGTGGTCTGATCTGTAATGTTTTTGCTCTTCTCTCCAACACACCATCAAACAAAAAGTTTACAGAGCTCTGCATCTAACTCATGCTATTGCTCATTTGGGGGTGCTTGATGCTGATACTGGGTGTGAAAAGTGTTACATTTTACAGCCCTTATATCCCACTCCTCAGTAACTATAATTGACTCTAAAAGCTTATATGCAGATACGGTTAGATCAAGTAGGGTGGGACAAGGCTCACATGAAGCATAAACACTGGTAGAGATCAGTTAGGCCAAAGGGCCTGTTTCTGTGCTGTAAATTCTGTGTATTTCTATGTAAAAAATTGAATTTTCTTTTCGATTTTCACTTGGAAATTTTACATTTCTTTTTTCCTGATTTTTCATCTGGATAAATTTTTCAAAATAAAATTGAGAAATTTCCAGAAAATCAAAGAAACAAGTAATCTGAAAAACCATTTATACAAAAATAGCCAGAGCATCTGAAAGGGTTAAAAGTTAGATTAGTGGCTTAACTGACTAGCTGGCTGATGTAATTAAAGGAGGTCTGGCAGAACAAAGACAGTTGCTGACAGTTCGAAAAAGCATATTACACGATGATTGGGGGAGTGAAAGAAGGTGAAGAGGTCATGCATTGAACAATGGGCCGCTAATGCGATTTGCGAAGATGTGGTTAAGTGTACGAAATTGGATAAGAGCTAAAGAGTAGAACAATGGCAGATGTGGAAACAGGGCAAATGAGATAAACAAGATGTGTTTTGTGGAATAACAACAGAAAATGCTGGAAAAACTCAGCAGGTCAGGCAACATCCGTGGAGAGAAATTTGAGTTGACGTTTCGGGTTTGACCCTTCTTCAAAACTGGAGAGAAAAGGAACTAGATCGAAGGCAGGGCTGCGATCGGACAAAAGAATAAAAGAACCAAAAGAAGTAAAAGAGATTAGAAGCTAGACGAGATGGTAATAGGCTGGGATTAGGTGTAAAGTGTACTGGCAGGGCAAAAGATAGCTGCCAGGTGTGAGAGAGAAACAAAAGGAAAGGGGGGGGGGAGGAAAGGAGTGGAAAAATATAAGTAAAAATGAAATAGGGGCCGAGGTTATGATCTGAAATTGTTGAACTCGATATTGAGACCGGAAGGCTGCAGAGTGCCTAATCGGAAGATGAGGTGCTGTTCCTCGAGTTTACGTTGAGCTTCCGTGGAACAGTACAAGAGGCCAAGGACGGTGAGGTCCGAGTGGGAATGGAGCGGTGAATTGAAATGACAGGCGACCGGAAGCTCGGGGTCACCCTTACGGACTGAACGGAGGTGTTTTGTGGAGATGTGTTTTAGTGTACGTGACTTGGACAATTAATCGGCCAAGTACCGATGATGTTAAGGAAACAAGATGCAAGATTGTATATAAGCCAACTACTCGAATGTAAAAATTAGACTCCCATCTCAGCTCAGACTGAGAGAGCCTCTCCCTGCACGTGTTTGAATAAAGATCGCCTGGATCCAGTACACACTCATCTCCGTCTGCTTTGGGGCAGAGAGAAATCCCACAACACATCTGACTGTGGACCTTTATGTGGCTCTATTACAATTTACGCGGGACTGCAATGCATCATGCTCACCTAGCACGAGTAGCGTGGAGAGTCAATATCACATTATTTCATGATGCCAGCTCATCTGAGTAATTAGTATAGGTTCCTTGCATAGATTGGCTGATGCATAGTGTGATAAATCCATTTAGTGGAACAAGGACTCAAAGAGGCGATATCTTAGAATTAACACGAGTACTTTATTAACAACTGGGAAACACGTTTACAGACAGCCTGCATCAGCATCCTGGCATTCCACCTTGTGCTGACCTATGCAGGAAGCAAACCTCTGACCTTAACAGGAAGCAAACCTCTGACCTTAGTAGCAGCATTGGCTACAGCACCACCTGGTGGATAACCTTAATCATAACATCCCAGATTACTATATCCATCCCCCCTTAAGATTTCAGTATGAATTTCTTAACAAACAACCATTCCTGAGGGTCACATAAGGAGTCTCCATTCATCATGTTCCATACTTGACGAATCTAACAGTTCAGTATCAATCTCTCTGGTGGCTTGCGAGGCCTTTGTGAACATCTAACAGTAAAGTCCCTGCTTGTTTGTGGTGAAGCCACCAGCTGCTCCTGAGCAGTGCTCAGAGTATCTGACTCTGCAACGATGGTTTCCTCTTGACTGATAGGTTCCTGTGGAATTATCTCTGTCCCTGGTGGTGGCACCACAGATGCACTTGGATAACTGGGGGCAACCCTGTCTTCAGTCATTGCATCTGGAACCTTCATTTCAATTTCCCCTTGTCTGGGAAGTATCTGATCTACATGTCTGCGTACTACCCTACCATCTCCCAACATGACCTTGTATGATACTGGACCTGTCATTGAGTCTATGAAGCCAGGAATCCACTTTGGTCCATAACTGAAATTCCTGGTAAGGATCGCATCTCCTTCTCCAAAACTTCGGCTCTTTGTTCTTTTGTCATGGTTCTCTTTTTGTTTGTTCTGTCTGTTTTCCATTTTCCTTTTTAGGTCTGGGTGGACAAGGTCAAGAATGGAGCATAGTTTACGACCTAATAACATCTCAGCAGGAGAGAGTCCTGTGGTGGATTGAGGTGTTATTCTGTAGCTGAACAGAACCTGTGACACTTTGGCTGCTAAACTCCCTTCTGCACTTTTTTTCATCATCTCCTTAAATGTTTGTATGGCTCTCTCCACAAGTCCATTCGAGGACGGATGATATGGAGCTGAAGTCACCTGCACTATGCCATTTTTTCTCAAGAACTCTTTTGTCTCTGTACTCACAAAACAAGTGGCATTGTCACTTACCACGATCTCCAGTAGCCCTTGATTACTGAAGCTCCGACGCAGGCAGTCTATAGTAGTAGTGGCGGAAGCAGAATTTACAGGATAAACATCCATCCATTTGGAATGTGCATCAATGATTATGAGGAACATCTTCCCCATGAATGAACCCGCATAATCTAAGTGCAATCTTCTCCATGGTTTATCCGGCCACTCCCAGGGGTGGAGAGGAGCCGCTGCTGGTGCCTTCCGGTGTTCCTGACAAGTGCTGCATGTCTTGACTAGATTTTCTATCTCCTCATCTAGCTTTGGCCACCACAAGTAACTCCTAGCCAAGGCTTTCATACGCAAGACCCCAGGATGACACTGATGTAGTTGCTCTAGGATAGACTGTCGTGCTGGCTGTGGAATAATCACTCGTGCTCCCCACAACACGCAACCATCCTGCACACTCAGCTCTGTTTTCCTGACACGGTAGGGTGTGAAGTCAGCCCCTTCCGGATGCTGTGGCCATCCCCTCACCACATATTCTCAAACTCTAGACAGTACTGGATCTTTACCTGTCCATGTTCTTACTTGCTCTGCAGTCACAAGTGCCGTGTCAGTGTCCTCCAACATCAAAACTCTGTCCTCTGGAGCTGCACGGATAGGTGTGCCTGGCAGCGGAAGACGGCTCAAGGCATCTGCGTTCCCATGGTACTTGCCCGCCTTGTAGACGATGACATACTCATATGCCCTCAACGTCACTGCCCACCTCTGGATCCGGGGTGACACCATCTGTGGAGCTGCTTTCATTTCGTTGAAAAGAGAGAGAAGAGGTTTATGATCGGTGCATATGGTGAACTTCCTGCCATATATGTACTTGTGGAACCTCTGTAACCCAAACATTACTGCTAACCCCTCTTTGTCTAACTGGGAATAGTTTTTTTCTGCTGGTGTTAGAGTTCAGGACATAAACCCTATTGGTCTTTCAGTTCCATCTTCCATGCAGTGTGAAAGAACTGCCCCCACCCCATAAGGTGAAGCGTCACAAGAGAGAATGATGTCTTTCTCTGCATTATAGTGAACCAGCACATCCGACGACAGCATCAGTTTCTTGGACTGTTCAAATGAAACCCCCTGCTCCTCTCCCCACTGCCACTGTGTCTCCTTGTGCAGTAGTTTGTGAAGAGGTGCTAACACAGTTGACAAGTTTGGTAAAAACCTGTTATAATAGTTCAGCAGTCCCAGGTAAGCTTTTAACTCAGCCACATTTGTAGGAGCAGGGGCGTCCTGCAGTGCTTGTACCTTCTCCTTGAGTGGATGGAGCCCGGTGGCGTCCACTCTGTGTCCCAGGAACACTGCCTCATTCCCCAGGAAAGTGCACTTACTCCTCTTGAGCCGGAACCCTGCCATCTCCAATCTCTGTAGTACCTCTCTCAGAGTGCTCAGATGCTCCTGGTCGGTTCTTCCCATCACCAGAATGTCATCCAGATAGATGGAAACATGTGGAATCCCTTGCAGTACACCTTTGATTGTCCTCTGGAAGATAGCTGGACTAGATGAGACACCAAACGGTAAGCGGTTATATGTAAACAAGCCCTTGTGTGTATTTATGGTGACATACTTCTTTGATTCGTCATCCAGTGTAATCTGCAAGTAGGCATGACTCATATCCAACTTTGTGAATTTCTTTCCTCCAGCCAGGTTTGCAAAGAGATCCTCTGTTTTGGGAATAGGATACTGCTCTAGTTTGGACACCCGATTGACAGTCAATTTATAATCTCCACAGAGTCTTACCGAATTGTCCGGTTTTAAAACAGGCACTATGGGAGCTGCCCATTCCGAACATTTCACCGGCTCTAGTATGTTCTCTCTCAATAGACGGTCAAGCTCAGCCTCTACCTTTGGCTTCATGGCATAAGGCACAGGTCGTTGTTTAAAAAACCTTGACGGTGCCTCCTTGTCTACATAAATCTTAGCTGGGGGGCCATTAAATGTGCCAAGTTCCTCCTTGAACACACTCTCATGTTCACTCAACACTTCTTGCAAAGTCAACTGTTTGCCCGCATCTATTTGATGTACTGCTCCCCAGTCTAATTTAAGTTCTTTTATCCAGCCCCGACCTAACAGGTTTGGTCCGGTACCCGATACTATAACTACAGGTCGCTGTTCCACTGTGTCCCTGTGTTGCACAGTTACCTTAGCTGTACCTAATGTCGCTACTTGTTCACCTGTATATGTTTTAAGATGCAGGGAGCAAGGCTTTAACTCTGGAACTTTTGCACGGTTCCACAATTTTGAGTACTCTGCCTTGTTCATTATGGTCACGCCGCACCCTGTATCCACTTCAAAGTTCACCTTAGAGTCATTTACTGTCAGTTGCAATGTGATAGGAGCCACTTTTGGAATGTTCTCCAACATGCTATACATTATGAATATGTCCTCTTCTTCCTCAGCTTCCCCGCTGATGTGGTGTGCTCCACGTTTTTTCACTTCTCTCCCTTGGTTTTGTTGTCCTCCCCTTTTGGTTTGGATTCCTCCACAGGTGATTTTGCCCTGCAAGCTCGTTTTATGTGTCCTTGTTTCCCACACTTGTAGCACTTTTCCTCCAGAAACCGGCATTCACTCGCCAGGTGATCGCCCTTGCATCTATAACATGCCTCCATGCTCACGTTGTGGTTTCTGACGCATGTTCAACTTGTGCACAACAACCTGACCTGCAACTTGCGTAGCATTAGCCCTGTCTGAACCCTGTATTTCTTTTACATCTCGGTTCGCTGTCTCTATGGCTTGAGCAAGTTCCAATGCTTTTTCATAAGTAAGCCCAGTCTCGGATAATAATCTACGCTGCATTCGGTCGTCCATAATTCCGCAAACTAACCTATCTCGCAGCATTTCTTTCAGGTTGTTCCCATAATTGCAATCTTGTGCTAATTTACGCAACACCGCTACATAGTCCATTACGCTCTCTTCCTCTTTCCTGTTCCTTGAATTAAACTTGAACCGCTGTACAATCTCACTAGGCTTAGGGTTGAAATGTTCTTTTAGCAAAGCCACTAATTCAACAAATGATTTGTCTCCAGGCTTTTCAGGACTGAGCAGATTTTTCATCAAACTTTAGGTTTGGCTTCCCACTGAACTAAGCAGAATGGCTTTCCTTTTTCCGGCATCATTTATTTCATTTGCTTTGAAAAAATAACCCAACACTTCACAGTATTCTTCCCAGGTTCTCTTATGTTCTTATGTTTGTGCTTGAATATCAAAAGTGGAAACCATTCCTACCACGGCAGCCATGCTCTCTTCCAGCTTGTAGCTAACTTTAGCTCGTGATTTTGTTGTTTAAACGTCCCGGCAGACTTTTCTTCTTTATGCAGGGTCCTTTAGTTGCCTCGTCGCCAAATGTGATAAATCCATTTAGTGGAACAAATACTCAAAGAGGCGATATCTTAGAATTAACACGAGTACTTTATTAACAACTGGGAAACACGTTTACAGACAGCCTGCATCAGCATCCTGGCATTCCACCTTGTGCTGACCTATGCAGGAAGCAAACCTCTGACCTTAACAGGAAGCAAACCTCTGACCTTAGTAGCAGCATTGGCTACAGCACCACCTGGTGGATAACCTTAATCATAACATCCCAGATTACTATACATAGGATGAGATATCTCACAATTCAATAGCTTATAATGGCTGCTGCTCAAAGTTAAAGTAGAGCTGCACATTGCCAATTGAAAATGTTGCTGATAGAAGGTCAGGATGACAGCAAGGAGGGACAGGAGCAAAATTGTTCCATTTGGGAATGCTGTTCTGGAGGTGTTATGCTAGGAGGTGATACGAAGGAGGGTTGCCCAGTTTGGAGCTGAGAGGCAACTTCCGATCAGGAACACTGTTCGAATTGCCTGGATGGAGGTAGTTAAATGAATCAATGCAATCTCCATATCCATGGATTGTGGGAGCAGATGAGAAAGACATTTTCTGGACACGTAGATTGTGAAGGTCTCAGAGTTTGTTTACTTTTAGTTTATTTTTATAATGAGCGCCAACAAGAGTTCAGTGTCACTTTGGTGCCACTTCTAATTTTACACATAAATCTTGCAAGGAAAGCAGGAAGAAAGACAGAACTTCTACACACCATCAGCCCCATCTGTCTCTCTCCCCACCCACCAACCAACCCACAATTCAAAAGAACACAAAAAAAGGTAATTCAGTCATCAACTCAGACACAGCTTGCTACTTCCATACTCTCTACTGAAGACAATAGGTACTTGTATTTATATTAGAATTTGGGTGTGGTGTTGAAATTCTACAACAGTGAAGTTAAAATATTCTCATTTGCGGATTGTTTAGCTTTCATCTGTAACAATTACAAGTTCAACTATTGATAACCTTTTAATGTATCAATTTTCTAAGGAGTGGAGCACAGTGATCTTAACTTATAGACAACTACCTCCAGTTGCTGATTTAAGCTTTAGTTAAAAGATGACATAGATGCTCCTGTTCCTTACACAATAGTCCCTGTTTCTAGAGACATTCCACAATCTTTGGTAACTATTACTCTTTTAATGTTCATTCATGTAACACACTGAAAATGGAAGCAAAGTAATAAGTTACAGCATTAAGGACTCCCAGCTGGATGTAGGCAAAGGTCAGTGCAACCTTGGCCTTAAAACGAGAAGAAGTTATCAGGATTAGTTTTAAAAATCCGATACAAAGTTTTCCTTAACATCTGTTTGCTTTACTGTCAATTTTTGCTATTTTTTCCAAAAATATGCTGTTTTATCAGTGAGCACTTATGACATTGTTTGGGAAATTTTCATGGAGGAGTTACTGAGTTAATGTCCCTAGACAAACATACCTGTATTCTACTTTATGAAATAGTTTTACAGCAGATTTATCACTTACTGGCATGTTATCAACCCAGCACATAATTTTCACCACTCTACAAAAATCACTGATTAACATTATATAGTTGGCAACATTCTTCCCATAAGCTATAAAATATTACATGGGAGCATGCGGACACATCTTGAAACAAAAGTCTAAATTTGCTGCACAACAATTGACTCCAAAACACTGCAGAATAATATCTTCAATAAGAATTTCCATTTGCATCATTAGGTTATAACGTGGGCTTTGCCAATATCTTACAGAATACTTGTATGTGGGAGTTATAATATGTGAAAGAAACATCTGGACCATATATGGTACAGTGACACAAATTAGATTTTTTTTGGCCAAAAAGATTTTTTTTTAATGCAAACTTGATATGATTTTATAACATCCGTTGAGGGATTTCTCTGTTGTTGCTAAAACTCCCTTATATGCTGTAGAACTGTAAGGCATAAGCCAAGCTTTCAAATAGCTGGGAACTCTCTCAACAAATTTACAGCATTTGATAAATTGCTAAAAACTATTATGGGGAATTCCTTCCCTCCCCAGCCCATCAATTTCTTTTAAATCATCCCTGTCATTTGCTACTTGGGTTTCAAACGCAATAAAAAATTGTAACTATTCTGAATCTACAGAAGCAGAGACAGCTTTTGCTTGTTGCTAAGCAACAGAACATACAGTGAATAGTATTGAGCTTTTGTGTGCTTTGTTTTGGGTTCAGATTTGGATGGAAGGAATGTCAATTTGAAACCCGTGTCTCACCCCAGAAACTGTCACTCTTCATTGATCAAGAGTGATGTTGTAATTTATAAAATAAAGTTAAAGCAAAGTCACTTTGCCTTTCCATATTTATGCTTCAAAAATGCCTACCGTAACTAATTTTTAATTGAAGTACAAAAAACTCCATTCAGACATTATTATTTTAGATCAGCGTTCTTAAGGTTTCATTAAAAAAATTACAAAAGCAAAATACAATTATCATTAGGGTGAAATTCCTCTCAAAAGGATAGATAGGAGAATGCCTGATTTTGTCCAAAATTACTGATCTGCTAACCAAATTGCATTGTCGGAAATCACACATTTCAAAACTGTACAACCCCACAATTTTGTTAGTGTGCCATTAGTTATGAAGCAGATCAGGCATTCTTCTGTTTTTGTTAAAAGAACAATTTTACCCCACAGGTCACTGCGAAGCATGTATCCCTATATGACAAATGGGCAGCAGTTCACATGGTGAGAATACAACTCACCTGCCTGTGCTGCCCCTTCCCACCTACAATAGCTACTGCTGTCCGATAAACCTACAAGGGCAGGCGTAATACTCACACTCTTGTGGCAGAATGTAGAACACTGGTATGAACTTGCTATAACAAGAAGTCTGAAACTGCAGTACATTCAGATGTGCCAAAGCACCCCACATGAAACCTGTCCACACTTATTCAAGCACACAAGCCTTTTGTCTGCTGAGTGACAGATTACAACAACATAACCTAACTGTACAAAAATGAGTGTCACTTCTGAACAAAATTTTGAACTACCTCCAGGTGAAATATTTATGAGACACATGCCATTGTTTCTATATAATCGTCACTAAATTCCTTCTCCCTTTAAAAAAATGTTTCCATGCACTGTACTATTCTTACTAACGAATACCCAAAGGATATGTCTGGTATAAATCAAAATTGGCTGAAGTTCCTTCCTTAACCAAAACAATTGTACAAAGTTCATGATCCCCTGATGAGACTGTTTATGGACTGCCAGAAAGCCAGAATGACTTACATTCTTATCCAACAGCTGTAAAATGGAAGATCAGGGACAGACCTTAGGGTTCAGTAGATACATATACGTTACCCAATGCAGGCTGGGTGTAGCTAGCAAACTTCTTGGGAGTGCAAGATCACAGAATCATCCCTAATATGCGATCTCCGCATGCAAAGCTATGTGCCGGGAGCACTAAGGACAACAAGTAAGCGTACATACTCATTAAGCTATGAAAATAATTATTTCAGATTTCCATTTTTTTTCTTTTCAAGAAAGTATTCCTCTTTTGAGCATATGTGATTGTGAAATCATTAAAATAATAATTTGACAAATATTCACATCACAGGCTGTATTGCCAAAAGAAGCTTTTCATTTGCATTTTGGTGCAGCATTGCATTCCCTCTTCCTGGTTCTAGCTATCATATATACAAAAACATAACTGGAGGAAGCACAGCTTTTATTCTGCTTTGGTGGTTTGGTTCAAATTGGAGCAGGTAAGAAAAAACTATTAGCGGCAGAAAAAAAAGGTAACTAACCAAATAGCCTTATCTTTCTGTAGCAAAATTGTTGGAGTGGTATAACAATGCAATGCATCCACTCAGTAAGATTAGGGTCAATGTTCATGGTCTCTTTAGAAACTTGTCATGAGATGGTATTTTTTGCAGTTTTCTATCAAGTACCAGCTAATGCATCTAAGCAAACATGCTGCAAGACAATCACTTTGCTCTACATTATACCAGCACACCTGCTACAAACTACTGGAAATGGCAATCAGTTTTGAAAATTAGGGCCTAGAAATTGACTATAGCCCCATTTGGGGCGCTAGCCTCACCAGGACGCTAAAAGTAGCGCCCCGGAAGCAGTCGCGGCCGCCCGCCGGAAATTCAGTTGGAGCGCCCCAGAGGGAAGCGCGGCGCTATTGGAGGCACGTCGCGCTGCGGTACTGCAGGCCTTCCTCCCCTTCTTAAAGGGGAGGGGCCTTGTGCAGCGCGATCTGGGGCCCAGCTGGGCTCCCGAGGATCGCGAGTGCCGGCAAAAGAGCCCGGCACCGAGAAGAAGTGCTGGGCTCTTGGAACGCAGTTGGCACTCCGCGGGGTGGGGGCTCAGGAGGCCGGGGACGGCAGCGCGGAGAGGTGCTGGCAGGCGGCCAGCAACAAAAATGGCTGCCCCGCACCTCTCCTTTAATTAGCGCCTCTACCGCCGCAGGTAGGCCCCCCTGAGCCGGTCGCACATAGCGTCCAGCGTTAAATCAGGGGGCGCATCTAAATATCGCGATCGGGGCATCAGCGGGGCGCTGCGCACACCGATGACGTCATCGGTAGCAGCGCAGCGCTAACGGCTAGCGCCACCATTAGCGTCCCGCTAAATTTAGCGGGAGGCGTGGCCAGTGGCTTCCGACCCACTTAGCGCCCTCTTAAGGCGCTAACGGGTGGCGCAGCCCACTGAATTTCTAGGCCTAGATGTTTTAAATTAAATAAAAATCATGGAAGTACTCTACAGAATTATCATTAATAGTAGGCTTATCTTCTTCTTGAACTCCAAGAGAAAAGATATTTGAATATAAATAGTCATTCTAGATTTCTGTTGCGCTGGGGATATGGTGAGTTTTTTTTTAAAGTGTAGCCGCGCAAGATTTACACCACTTGAACCAATTGTTGAAGGGTACACATTACTAAAATTGACATCTACTTTGGCACGTTCAGAAGTGAGTGGTCCTTGATAGAGATCATTAAAAACTGTGCCTTGAAAGTATTACAGGTGCAGCAAGCACTGCTATTCTGTAGCTGTTCCAAAATACAGCTTATTTTGGAGTCACGATGGACAAACCCAGCATTTCAACTGCTCCATATCTTGCAGCAGGGATGCCCAAACTGTCACCAGCAAACCCTTGTAACACTGTCCTGAAAGCCCAGGCAACTCAGTCCTATTTGTGTTTACATTTCTTATTCACTGTTTTGTTCAGTTTGAATTTTGCGGTACTGTAGGTTTATAAAGAACTGTTCTTGATTCTGTTGCCCCATTGATGGATAAATCCTAAACCAGAACACCAAGATCTGCTAGCATCAGCAACTTGCGATATATGCAAATTCATGGGAACATAGATTTAAATTTTATATGTGGCTCCCGAAGCTCCATGGTATGCACCAATGTGGCACACAAACACAAAAAGCTTGGCCGCTACCATCTTACAGTATATAGGAATGTACAGAACTACTGCTCGGCACTAAGTTCCAATCCATAACATTGTCATCCCTTATGTTGCTCAGAGTGTGAATAGTTTTAATTTTTAAACTGCAGTCATCGTAAAATCAATAAAGTATAGGATAAAAAAGATGTAGAGATTTGCTAAATAGCACAAGCATCCGTAGTTATCGAACCCTAGCACAGCTCTATAAAGTCAAAATCATGTCTAATAGTACCAGAGATGCACGACAGATAGAGTTTCTCTGAACCATATGATGTGGAGGTGGATGATGATCGGCAAGTTCTGTTCAGATGTCCTCACTAAGATGGGTGACATAATCGGCAGGCTGGTGGTGTATTCAGCCAAGTTGGCTCTCTTGGGAAATCCAAAGGACAGGATGTACTTTAAAACGGAAATACACAAACTGCTATCATTGGACCCATTTCTGGATAAACAAATAATACTTCAGCACTTGACGTATTGGAGCCCGCCCTTCTTTGAAGAGTAGGCCAAACTTTTGATTCTTACAACCAGGGCAGAATACATTGCCTTTAAATTTAAAGAGAAAACTTACTGGGGGTGATTTTCAATGGGTGCCTGCTCGCTTAGCGATGATAATATGGGCACTAGGACCTTCACTATGTGTCAGATTGTCGTGCAAGAAGATTGGGAACCTGTTAGTGTGTGGCCTGTTGAAGGGATGTAAAAGTGTCTGTGGCAGCTTAGCATAGTGTGCATGGTGAGAGAAAGAAGTCGCAGGTGTGGGGAAAAGGGCCCAGTAATTGTGAGGGCAGCAGCAGGTGCAGAGTGTGCAAATGGAAGGAGAAAGAGGTATATTGAAGGGTGTTGCTGTGATCTGTGGAAAGAGATGAAAAGCTGGAGTGGCAAGGATTGCTAATGGTGGGGCTACAACAGAGGGGTGGAGGACTGTGAAGACTGTAAAGAGTCTGTGAGTGGAAGTTTTACCTTAGCATCTCTGGTCAGGCCATTGAAGGTCTTCCTACATTGCTGCTAGGTCTATGGTGTCAGCCTTTAAATTGCGCAAGCCTTGAAGGATTCCATTCCCCCCTCCCCCACCCAATGGGCAAGCTGCCAATTACAAGCCCAAGTAGTGCTGACAGCTCACCCTTATTATGAAAATGAGGCACGCATCTAAAGATGGTATGTGCCTCATGTCATTGGGTTCAGGCGGGTGCCCCGTCCACTTCACACCCACTTGGCTGCTACTTGAAACATTAAAAAAAAAATTCTCTTGATGTGGGTGTTGCAGGCAAGGCTCATCTCTAGTTCCCCTGAGATTGATACAATTGAGTGGCTTGCTAGGCCACTTCACACGCAGTTAAGAGTAAACCACATTGGTGTAGGACTGGAGTCAGACCAGGTAAGGATGAAAAGTTTCCTCTTCTAACAGATATTAGTGAACCTGTTGGGTTTTTACAGCAATCCGACAGCTTCGTGGTCACTTTTACTGATACTAGCTTTTTATTTTCAGATTACTAGTCCAATAACATAACCTGTAGCTAGCCCCCCACTAAGTCTTTTTGAGGTATGTGAGTACCAGTATGGCAGGTTATGATTAAAGTCTTGAGTTACAATAGAGTTTGGGACTGAAGATCCCCAAGGAATGAGCAGAAATGAAGTGGTGAAGGTCTCCTATCCACTCCCCAAGAAATAGCTATCACATCTGAGTTTTTCCAATTGTTAGTGGCTTTGGGTCACATGACACAGGCTGTATATAATTACAATTGTATGGTCACTACAGGTTGCACGTACATAGCTATCTGGTATGTGCATAACTCTGACATGTTCAGTTCCCTTTTTACTGTGGATAAAAATGTTACTGAAATAGAATAGTGCATTATTACATAAGAAAAGGATTAACTTTAAGAAATATTTTACAGTAATATTTTATTTTTTAAATTCTGAAAAAAATACTGTACTCAAATCCAAAACAGAAAGCCACTTTTGTTTTATTTTACTGGAAAACGTAAAACAAATATATTATCAGTGCGTAATGCCATTAAAATCTCGTTTTGATTGAAACCCCACTCCCTCCAAGAAACTTTTTTTTTTAATATGGTCAAATGTGACGTTTATATAAACACTCCACCTTTTTGTATATTTGGCGGCAGTTCCTAAAACAAAAGAGTTACTGTGTGGAGCAAACCGCAGACACACCCCATGAGGGTTAGTCAGACAGCCAAGGCAGTACCAAAGACACTCTTTAAAAAAAAATGCCATAAAGGAAATGCATGGCTTGAAGAAAAAAGCTCCTTTCTGTTTTTACTGGAACTTTTCATCAGTACTGTAATCCCCGAGTGGTTTTGAGTTCTGTGCCAAGCAGTTACTTCACCCCCTGCACCGTTGGTCCTTTTTCCCAACCTTTCAGTCAATGTCTGAACTCATAATAAACAAAGGACTGCTGCAAGTTAGTCCACTGTGGGAAAATGGGAGGATACAACTAGATTTGGCCACCATTGTTACTTTGTAACCTAATACCCAGTATTTTATTTCTACAAAACTTCTCAGAATTTGCAATTTTTCTTGTAATGAGTTCCAGCAGGGCTTTGCAGTGTGAAAGGGGAAAATCACTCGAGGCAAAAATAAAAGAAGAGAAGTTATCTTAAAAAAAGTTAACAAGCCTGTGTTATGATTATACTGAATTTAACTTTTACTCTGCGGCATGCAAGTACATTTCCTAACAGCTAATGACCACAAGAAAAAATGTCATGAATAGAATGCTTGCTGGCTTACCATGAGAACTGTGGAAACTGTAACTAATAAAAAATACACGGTAGTGGAATAGATAATAGTAACCATAAGTTAGACTTCGATCTCGGCACGGAGCTAAGATATTGCAAGGTTAGCTACTCCATGTGCAAGCTCACGCTGCAGATTGGGTTTGAAACAGGAGGGCCGGGGGGAGGGGTAATTTTGACTTTGTGTGATGCTGTAAAACAAGTAATAATGAATCGGCATCCCGGGAGAGATGTAAAACAGGCTGTCAATTCGCTATCACCCATTTTACACTATTGCACAAAGTCAAAATCACCCCCAGGGAGCTCTCTCATTATGGGAATTGTGCAGCAGCTCTTAAAGGGTTGTTGTTACTATTTAAAAGGGAAGGAACATGTCCTTTGTAAGCAGTATTTTTTTCTTGTTGATCTTATGGAACAAAGAGTTGCCACTGGATCAGGGTTAAGAAGGGAGGACTGCCCACTGTGCAGTTAAGATGCACTCTCTGTCCAACTGTCCACAATGCATGGGAGTAGGTGACCAAAAGAGTGCACATTGTCTCCCACGTCCAGAGGTCATGGAAGCAAATGTGCAAGAAGTTTGTCAGTTTCAGGAACTTTGCCATGTTCGGAGTACTCGGCATTTGTCTAAATAAAGTATATGGCCATAGTATGCATGACACACAAAGTTCACTCTCAACCTGATGTGGGTTCACTGAGGTAACATGCAAAGCATTTGAGCAACATTTCAGCTCTTTCACATGTGCACATGTATTTACATGTTTCTGCAGGACAAACTTCATAGATGGCACTGAAATAAACATCAGTTCTTAGGAAAAAGTATGCTGTAAGTTTATTGACTCACACACAAATTGAAACATAGGGTCGGCACTTGGATATTAAGGTCTCTGCTCTTTAAAATTCCAGTGTCCCTTTGCTTTGCTTTTTCTTACAGGAGGCAACACATAACAGGCGAGAGTCTCCCAACTCCCAGTACTTAAGTCATTTAATAGAGACCACATTGGAAATTCTGGGGTGGTAGTCCATTAAGATAACAGAGGAGGGTGCAGGTCAGAGGCCTCCTACATTTAGAGCTAACACCATCCTTTACTTTATATTCTTCCTGACTTCCACTTACTCATTCTGTCTCTCTCACTCTCTCTCATCCTCTATGCTCTGTATGAAGGGGTATTTTGCTGCCAGCATTCTAACATATGTTCTTTCTGTTTACATAGGCATCCAAGAAGGCCCAGAAGCAGATGGCAGTGATGAAACCAACACCTCACATCACTCTGCGTCACTCATTCCAACTGCCACAAGCATCAGTTCACATACTTCCAATCTGGGAGATTTCAGTAGTGGATTTCAAGGAGGAACACCTGGTGAAGCACCGAGCCTAAGTAAGGAGCAGGCGGTGGAGCTGTAACTAGCTGGCTGGAGCGAAGAAAAACCCTTACCGTAACAACCGATAAATTTAAAATTATCTACTCTCTCTTCGTCCTCCCCCTCAGAGTTAGGGAAATTTAACTGAGACAACATTACGCAACTCATCAGTCCTGATCCCAATATGCAAATCCAATTACTTCATTCCCCCGTGGCCATTTCTTCCCCACCCTAACTCAGCAATGCTGGATCCAATTATAGCATTCCTACCATTGTTCTACCTGAGATCAGTTAACTTAACACGCACCAGGAATCAAATCTGCCACCTACTGGTCTGTATGGTTCACCTTTTCACTGAGTCATTGCAGAACGTAAATCATATGACTAAAGGGCATTGATGACAGGTGCAGCTGTTTCATATTTGTGAAAATATATGGCTTTCCAGCTTTAGTAGAGCAGAGAGTCCCTATGTACAGAGGAGGGGAAGATCGTGTAGTGATAGTGGGGAAAAAAATGACTTATCACCTACATTATATGTATATAATAATGGGCCGTAATTTGCTGTAGCAGGGCATCTAATGGTGCCTGCTATTAGTTATTAATAATAATAATAATAATGATCAACTTTTATTGTCATTGTTAGTGCACAAGTGCAGTACAACGAAATGTAGGCTTGCGGCTCCCGAGAGTGTACATTTAGATTAAGACATTTAAACATTCAGCATTCATTTGGCTTGTAATACATTAACATAAACATAACCATAATAAAGTGCATTGGCAGATGTGCAGGCTTTAGAGTTTATTTGTGGAGTTCAGTAGGATGACAGTCCTGGGAAAGAAGCTGTTCCTAAATCTGGTCGTTCGGGTGCGAATGCATCTGTAGCGTCTCCCAGATGGCAGGAGGGCGAACAGACTGTGGCTGGGGTGGGTAGGGTCTTTGATGGTCCGTGACCTCCGTAAACAGCGTTTCTGGTATATGTGCTCTATGGTCGGTAGCCGGGTGCCGGTAATGCGTTGGGCAGTTTTGACTACCCGCTGCAGGGCTTTCCGGTCATAGTAGCTACAGCTGCCATACCATACTGTGATACAGTTCGTCAGGATGCTCTCTATTGTGCAGCGGTAAAAGTTAGAGAGGATCAGGGGTGACAGGTTACATCCCTTCAGCCTCCTTAGGAAATATAGGCGCTGCTGGGCCTTCTTCACCAGAGAGGAGGTATTGAGGGACCAGGAGAGGTCTTCTGTGATGTGGACTCTGAGGAACTTAAAGCTGTCCACCCTTTCCACCACAGCCCCATGGATGTGGATGGGGTGTGACTTCCGCAAGACACGCTCTTGCACATTTACATAGAAACATAGAAAAATAGGAGCAGGAGTAGGCCATTTGGCCCTGCGAGCCTGCTCCGCCATTCAGTATGATCATGGCTGATCCTCTATCTCAATACCATATTCCCGCTCTCTCCCCATACCCCTTGATGCCTTTTGTATCTAGAAATCTATCTATCTCCTTCTTAAACATATTCAGTGACTTGGCCTCCACAGCCTTCTGTGGTAGAGAATTCCACAGGTTCACCACCCTCTGAGCGTTTTTAAGTTTTTTGTGTCACAATTTGATGGAAGTGTGAGCTGATAATGTCGCAGCGAGGGAAACAGGGCATCTGAGACCTGAGTGAACAGGGAAAGCAACTGTGTATCTCCTTAACCAATCAGATTGAAGGATTGTGAACTTAACAGCGCAAGGACTAAGAAGGACGAGTGGGTGAATTCAATGACAAATCAGGTTCAGAAAGCGAAATAAAGAGGGATAGATTGGATTAAGAGAGAGAGAAAAGAGACAGAGAGGAAATGTTAAAAAAAGTATTGTAAAATTTTATATTTTTAAAATCTCCAACAACAATTAAAACCTGAAGGAATAAGTCTCCACACATGTAATAGTTAATTTTCAGTGTGAGAGAGGTTGATTGGTAGTAATGAACATTTATCACATTGTTAAAAGAGTACACAGGCTTGAAATGACGAGACTTAACATTTTGTGGTTAATTTAGTTCGTATCTACCGCGCAACTACAGCAACTTCACGCCATTCAATGTATTTCAATGGGCAGGCAGACAGCGAGATGCGGTTTTCACAAGACTAACATCGGAGCAGCACAACTCAGACAGCAATTTCTGGATATTCATGTTTAACCGCGTATCTGTCCCTCGCCTGAAGTTGCTGTACCATTTACGCATAAATAATGATGAACGCCATTAGCCTCGCCTTTATTTTGTCAGCAAATCCTGGCCCAATAAAACTAGTCATGACATCTGAGTGGAATTATTAGTTTGTTTCACCATGAGCTGAAGTCTCAAAAAAAACTTGCACCTCCAGGGAGCCTGTAACTTTTGTGGTGCTATCAGTGAAGTTAGGAAATAGCATGTGATCTATGATATAAGAGAATAGATGGAAAGGGAAAGGTGCACATAAATGCAACTTAGATAAGGAATGTCCCAAGAATTATAAAACTGGAGGAATGTCCAAGGAATAGGCAGAGTAAATGTGTGCTTTAGCCTGTTGATTTTATGTGTGTATATTATATAATTGTTTGCCTTTGTGCCTCTTAAAAATGGAAAAGCAATGAAACAAAAATGATAAAAGTATAGTCTACAAAAACAAATTCTAATTGAACAAACCTGTGTTAACTTGTTCCACATGTGCTCCAATAATGTCATGTTAATACACTGCAAGAGAAAGAAGTGAGTGTAGCCAAGGGGCTCATGGGTTTCACTTAAATTTATAAAATATAGAATGATTGTTGAGAAAAGTGACAGGCGGAAGAGTGCATTTCCTGAATGGTAAGATTCCTAGGAAACTTTAATAAATAACTTAAACATATTTTTGTAAAAGTAGGAGGGAAAATATTGGTTTCAAGTAAAGAACTATGAAATATTCAACATGAAATAATTTCAAAAGACCATTTTTGCTTATCTCTTTGATGGATTTTTCAATTAATTGAAATCACTAAACCTAGGCATCTGTCTAGTCACAAACACCCTGATCAGGCTATATGAAGTGATGTTATCACACATTTAACAGAAGTCACAGTTCATTACCATTAATACTACTCCAACATTTATGTACTATCTTACACTGATATTTACCAGTAAAACAGATATTTTTACATACATAAATATCTCCCAATGAGTCCTACAGCTCTTGGGCTAGATTTTCAGTTGCTTGCGCCAGCAGTTAGCGCCTTAAGAGAAGTGATTTTCGGGCGCTATGCGTGTAGTGCCTGGGCGCAGCGCAGTTTGCGCCCCGCCCCAAATTAAGTTGCCCGTTAGCGCCGGCGCAAAGTTTAGCGGCCGCCCGGATGCGCGCGCAGAAAATGACGTCACATCCTCGTGCAACGCCCCGAATCCAAACTTCAGTCGGACCGCCCCATTGTGCGGCTGGCGTCCAGAGCGTTTGTAAAATGGAACGCAACACACCCTGGGGAGCGCAAATTAAAGGGCACTCCTCCTGCACTATATACGGCTGTCTGCATGTGTTGTGTGGAAGGATTCAGTGTGTGGTTGTGAATCATCATCATCATCATCATCAATCCTCCTCCTCCTCCTCCTCCTCCTCCTCCTCCTCCTCCCAGACTCTGCCTTTGAAAAAAACACATGCACCCTTCCCCTTTAAGAGCTCACTGGCACCAGAGTGTCTGCCGTGCGCTGCGCCCGAGCTCGGGTGTTGCGCTCTGCACCGCCGGCTTAGCGCCTAAAGATAGTAGTGGAACGCCTCTTTTAGCGCTCCACCAACCTCTTAGGGCGAAGCCACTGAATTTCCGGCAACGGGGCACTACTTTGGGGCGGGCGCTAACTTCGGGCGGGCGCTAAGGTTAGCGCCCCAAAACTGTCTATACTGAAAATCTAGCCCCTTGTGTTTTGCAATGATGCAACATTTGTTACATTTTAAGTACTTTAAGTAATGGATAATCTTTGTAAAATATATTTTTTTCAGCCAAGGAGGCAGTGGAATACTACTAGTTTCAACATTTTCAGATTGGCAACATTAAAAAAAATCAAGGTTACTGAGCATTATTGTTGGATCCGTGGTTCAGTGGATATGCTATTATTAAATAATCACACGGATGCTGTACATTAACAAATAACAGGTCTTTACTGGAGGAGGGTAGTCTCTAGACTGGGGGTACAGAGGCATGCGCAAAGCTTATATACCGGTGTGGTCACTGCCGGTACTACAGTATACAGGAGCTGTAAAAGTAGTTCTGACTTAAAGGCACATACACTACAATTCCTCCCCTTTTAGATTAGTAGTACCCCTAATATTCAAATAACAATTAACATTTCAACATGTACATTAAACAACAAAAGTCCATTTATAGATTCAGTCTTTGGGGCGGCTTCCTGACCCTTTCGGGATAGCGCCTTTCCGGAGGTTCTTGTTCTTGGTGCAGAGGCGATTCTGACCCCTTTTCATCGGGTAGTTCATCGGGTTCCACTGCTACTGGGTCTGAAGTAGATGCTACCGGTATGTCGGGTTCATCCCCAGGTACTCGAGACATGGGGTTGACGCGTTCCTGTGACGCTAAGATCTGATCGACGTGGCGTCTCACAATGTTCTCCCCGACATCCACTGTGTACATTAATGGCCCCTGCCTTGTACATATCATTCCAGGTTGCCATTTCTCTGTTCGATAGTCACGGGCCAAGACTGGTTGCCCTACATTGAAGCTCCTTGTCGGCTTCTCATTGATGTGCTGGAATTGTTTGTCCTCAACATTTCTTCGCACATTTGGTCTGAGCAAGTCCAGACGAGATCTCAACCTTCGGTTAAAAGAACATCATGGCCGGGGTCTGGTTGGTAACTGCATGTGTCGCGTTTCGGTAGGCTAATAAGAAATTGTCCATCTTATGATGCAGTGGAATTTCATCGTCGCACATGGCCTTTATCGCCTTCTTAAAGGTTTGTACGAACCTCTCAGCCAATCCATTTGTGGCTGGATGATACGGGGCGGATGTGTAATGCCTTACCCCATTCCTTCTCATAAATTTTTGGAACTTGTCGGACACAAACTGTGGTCCATTATCAGAGCAAATCTGCTCTGGCAACCCGTTTCTGGCAAATATGGTCCGTAGGACTGCAATCGTTTTCTCTGTAGTGGTTGAAGACATTTTTATCACCTCAGGCCACTTTGAATGAGCATCCACTGCTATTAAGAACATTGAGTCCATGAATGGACCAGCGAAATCAATATGCACCCGTTGCCATGGAGAGGAGGGCCACTCCCATGGGTGTAGAGGGGCATGTGGTGGTGCATTTTGGACCTTCTGGCATCCTAAGCAGCTCTTAGGTCTTCGATTTGTTGATCGATTCCCGGCCACCACACATAAGCCCTAGCAAGGCTTTTCATTTTCACTCCCCCCAGATGACCTTCATGTAGCTCATTTAGCACTCTCTCCCTTGACTTGGGTGGAATCACCACTCTGGATCCACACATCACTGTCCCCTGGCATACTGACAGCTGTTCTCTTCTGGATGAGAATGCTGGCAACAGTGAGTCGCTATGAGTTGGCCATCCCCTCACCGTCAATTCATATACCCGAGACAGCGTCGGATCATTGCGGGTCTCCTTCTCTATATCCGCGTTCGTTACTGGCAATCGTTCAATTATTGACGAATAAAATATCTCGATAGGGTCCACTGCTGGTGCTTCCTCCACAGTAGGCAGTGGCAGGCGCGATAGCCCATCAGCGTTCCCATGCTGTTTCGTGCCTTTATATTCTATTTCATATTGATTCGCCCCTAGAAACAGGGACCATCTTTATAACCGCTGTGCAGTCATCACTGGAATGCCCTTCTTAGGATTAAAGATGGAGACAAGTGGTTGGTGGTCAGTCAGCAAGGTGAACTTCTGCCCATGCAGATAGTGGTTGAATTTTTGAATTTTTTTACTCCCCATACTAGGCTGAGGCCCTCCCTGTCAATCTGGGCGTAGTTGCGCTCAGCTGAGGTTAGTGACCGAGACGCAAAGGCTACTGGCCTCCCGTTAGGGAATTTGTGCGACAGCACCGCTCCAATACCATAGGGTGATGCATCACATGCCAAACGAATTGGTAGTGCTGGGTTGAAATGGGCCAACACCTCTTTTGATGTGATCAATTCTTTACACTTCTGGAAAGCTCGTCTACCTTCGTCATCCCACTTCCATGGTACCCCTGTTTGCAGTAGGGTGTTCAGTGGGTGTAATACCGTAGACAAATTTGGTAAGAACTTGTGGTAGTGGTTTACCAGCCCGATGAACGACCTCAGTTGTGACACATTTTCCGGTGCTGGAGCCTTGACTACTGCCTCAATCTTGTCAGGGGACTTACGTAACCCCTCTTCATCGATGACGTGGCCACAATACGAGATCTGTTTCTGGAAAAACTCGCACTTGTGGCGATTAGCTCGTAGCCCATACTCCTTTAATCTGGTGAGCACCTTCTCCAAGTTGGCGAGGTGATCACCGTCATTTTCGCCCGTGACCAAGATGTCGTCCAAATAACACTGGGTCCCTGGAATCCCTTGCAGGACCTGATCCATCGCCCTTTGCCAGATAGCCGGAGCCGAGGCTACTCCAAACACCAGCCGGTTGTATTGATAGAGACCTATGAGTGTTGATCGTAAGGTATTGTTTCGAAGCTTCTTCTACCTCCATTTGCAAGTACGCCTGGGCTAGATCAATTTTGGTGAAGCGTTTACCTCCAGATAGCGAGGCGAAAATATCCTCAATTCGTGGAAGCGGATATTGTACCGTGTGAAGGACTGGGTTCACTGTCACCTTAAAATCCCCACAGATGCGGACCTTCTTTGGTTCCCCAGGCGTATTACTCAACGACCTCTTCATTACAGGAACGATGGGTGTAGCCCACTCGCTCCAGTCCACTTTGGACAGTACTCCTGAACGTTCCAACCCTTCCAGCTCTGCTTCAACAGCTGGTCTGATCGCATAAGGCACTGGTCTGGCCTTCAGAAACTTTGGGCTTGCATTTTCCTCTTTTTTTTATCGTTGCTGTTATCCTTTTAGTGTTCCTAGCCCCTCCTGGAACACTTCTTTTGCGTCAGTTAGCATTTTTGACAGTCGTCCAGGTGTGACGTCGTCATCCTTTTTGGCCTCAACCTTCAGTGCCTGTATGGAATGCCAATCTAATTGTATCTTCCGGATCCATTCACGTCCTAGCAGTGGTGGTCCTCCATCTGGCAATACATATATATCCATTTTAGGTATTTCCTGGCCTTTATATGTCACTTTCACCCTTATTTTTCCTTTGGGGTAGACTTTTTGCCCCGTATACGTCTTCAAGACAATCTCTGTAGCTTTCAAGGGTATGTGTGAAAATAGCCGCTTGTAGTCTCTTTGATTTATGACTGTTAGAGCTGACCCTGTGTCCAATTCCATTTTCACTTGGACTCCGTCTATCTTGAGTGTAACCCAGATAGTCTGGTGATCCTCCATTTCTGTTACCTTATGTAGTTTCAGACAACCCAGCGCCTTGCTTCCGGAGTCTGTGTCACTTTTCTGTTCGTCTGAACCACTGTCCATCACCTGGTGTACCTTTTTGTACTTCTCCTGTGGAGATTTCTTACTGTTGGTTTTCTTCCCAGACCTGCAGACTCTTGCTATGTGTCCTGCTTTCCCACACTGTCTGCACACTTGGTCCTTGAACCAACAATCTTTCTGGTCATGTGTTGTTCTGCCGCAGTGATAGCACTTCCCTGTTCCATAGGACATTTCATTGGTGCCATATTCTTGCGGTCTCCGTTGTATCTCTGCAGCGCCCCTTGCGGCTGCTTCGTGTGATACTGCCATACTGAAAGCTTTGTCCAGCGTAAGGTCCTTTTCTGATAGAAGCCGTTTCTGGGTTCCTGGGTTCCTTCACTTTGTAGCCCACATACAAACTTATCCCTTAACGTATCTGCTAGTCCCGCTCCAAACTGGCAGTGTTTCGATAGCTTGCGCAGTTCCGTTAGGTACTCAGCATTGCTTTCGTCTTTGTGTTGGTTCCTTTTATGGAACTTAAATCGTTCTGCTATCAGCAGCGGTGTGGGTTTAAGTGGTCCTGTAGGATTTCTACTATGCTTTCAAAATTCTTGTTTACCGGCTTCTCTGGGGTTATTAGATTTCGCAGTAACCCATAAGTTTTTGCACCCATGGAATTTAACAGAACCAGTGCTTTATTAGCATCTGGCACTTCATTCGCCCTGCAGTACACCTCAATACGTTCCACATATGTCGCCCAATCTTCGACTTCACTGTCGAACGTAGAGATACTGCCACTCTTCGGCATCCTTGGGTGTGAGTTAACTGTCAAAAATGGCACCTCCCGCGCTTCCCCTTCTTCTCCGCTGGCACAAAATGGCGTCTCCCGCGCTTTCCTTCCTTCCCACGCTCGCCCTTCTTCTCTGCTGCGGCTTCTAAAAATGGCGTCTCCCGCGCTCGCTCCTCTTCTCAATGGCGTCACCCGCGCTCCCCTTTCTTCGCCCCGCGGACCCTGTTCAGCCCGTGAGCCCTGGCTGTGCTCTGCGCGTTCTTTTTATATTTTTCGACGCCGCTCAGTCTAGAACCCGGCTGTTTCTTTACCCTCTCTCTCTCCGGTTTGTTTTCTTTTTCTCGACGCCGCTCGGTGTTCAACCCCCGGCTGCGCCCTGCGCTCTTCACCCTCTGTCTTACCCCGTCGACGCTGCTCGGCTTTCTCTCCGCCGTCGGTCGGCTCCAGCCGCCGCTGCTCGGGAAGGGTCCGCGCTGGACCTGTCATCGGTCTCTTGCTGCTTGTCGTGGCTGGGGAACCAAGCCCGGCTCTCCACAGCCTCCCCTGCGAAGTTCAATCTCTGCCTGACTGCTGGGCGGTTGCTCGTGGTCGACGCCCGTGTTCCTGGCCTCGACTTTTTTTTTTTATGTTGCGGGTAGATTCGAATCGACACTCGTCGCCACTGTTAGATCCGTGGTTCAGTGGATATGCTGTTATTAAATAATCACACGGATGCTGTACATTAACAATAAACAGGTCTTTACTGGCATTCTCAGATGCAGCAGCCATCTGCTTTCTGCTGAGGAAAGAGGTTTTGGTGAGTCTTTGTGCAAGGGCTCACCTGAGAACAGAGATAGTCAGTGTTTGACAGCTTCTCAAAGCTGTCAAACACTGACAATTCATCTGTCAAAAAAGTTTCAACAGATGAAACATCATAAACTGACGTCCTCTGTCACCGGCTTTCCCTTAATTGGCCGGCTAAGCCCGCAGGATGGGCTTAACAAGGTCAATCAAGGGAAAATAGCGTGGGTTGGCCAGACGTCGTTGGGGGCGGGACTGAAACCCAAAAACCAGCAGTCACGTCCCCATTGACAAAATCCAGCACTCAATGTTTTTTGTTCATGATTTTCATTGTTTCTATGAAAGGGGCAGCAGTGCATAGAAAAATAGGAGCAGGAGTAGGCCATTCGGCCCTTCGAGCCTGCTCCGCCATTCAATATGATCATGGCTGATCCTCTATCTCAATACCATATTCCCGCTCTCTCCCCATACCCCTTGATGCCTTTTGTGTCTAGAAATCTATCTATCTCCTTAAATATATTCAGTGACTTGGCCTCCACAGCCTTCAGTGGTAGAGAATTCCACAGGTTCACCACCCTCTGAGTGAAGAAATTTCTCCTCATCTCAGTCCTAAATGTCCTACCCTGTATCCTGAGACTGTGACCCCTCATTCACACCGAAAAATCGGTTGGTAGGCAGACGAAATACGCCACTATATTGAGCTACTTCTACCAATGTCCTTGTGGACAGTTGTTTCATAGGGCTATTTTCAATTAATAATTTTCCATGGAGAATATCATATGTAGAATATTGGGCCGGAATTTGCGGTCGGAGGCCTATGCCTCCGACCCGATAATAAAATCCGCACTTACCATCAGGCTGCTGGGCTTCGGAGCCTCCAGGTCCTGGGCCTGCAGGCGTATGCCTATGTAAAGACCCACGGATCCCAGGGACACAAACGGTTCGGAAGCATCCCTGGGATCACATGGGCCAGGTCCTCCAATCAGAAAGGAGCATTCCTAATATGGTTATGGGGATTCCATTTACGAACAGAATCCCCATAAGCATATGAGGAATCCCCAAATAATTAAATAATTTATACAACTGGAATTAAAAAGTTCCCATTTTCATTGAATTAAATTTAATTAAAAGTCCCCTCAATAAAAAAACATATACAATAAAAACTTAATTTTTTGAAAAATAATTTTAAACATTTTAATCTGAGCCAAAATTTACATAAACTAATTTGAAATGTCTGCATGATTTTTTACTTTAAAATTTTTAATTTAAGATTTATATTAACCCTTACACTGGTGAAAGCAGTCCCTATACCTGCTTTCACCAGGCATAAGAGTTTCGTGGGCATTTGCTAGGCAGTAGTTGGGCAAACAGCCCAACTCTGCGCCAGCGAAAGTAATTTTTGAGTCGATGCGGATGCGGAGCACCTGCTGAAACCCATATCTTGCGGAGCCTTTCAGCGTACGCCGTCATTGGGAGCGCAAAATCCGGGCCAATATTTTGTATTCAAAGCTAGGCTGATATTTTTATAAACACTGGCAAAATTTCTATGTAGTTGCTCATGGCAGTCCAAGACCTGCAGTGCGGTTTCTGATCGTTACCATGGTTCCACTGCATTCAAAATGTGACAAACAGTCACTGTAATACAGCAAATTTAATGAAGCAATATATAAAACAACTGATTGAAGGTAATATATTGCATACCTTACTGATACTGAATTCAGTATTGTTTACCTGCCAATTTATAAAACTTGCTTAAGATGCAATTAACATTGTTCTTCCCTCCATACTCTTATTCCTAGTTACTTACATTTTAATATATCTATATTTGCTGAAGGTGCAAGTACTTTATTTGTTTATTCTTTCCTTTTCCAAAATCTTCCTTCTTTTTTTGTTATTTACATAATGCAAAACACTCAAATATGTGTGTCACATAGAGTTGATCATTAACCACTAACAGCAATGAAACAACAACTTGCCTTTATATAGCGCCTTTAACATAGTAACTCTGTTCCCTAGCCACCAACTCCATCCCTCTCCCTGGCAACTGTGAGGTTAAACCAGACCTATCGCAACCTTGGTGTCATATTTGACACCGAGATGAGCATCCAACCACATCTCCGCTCCATCACCACCTACTTCCACCTCCAAGACCGCCTACCTCCACCTCCGTAACATCAACCGACTCGCCTTTGCCTCAGCTCATGTGCTGCTGAAATCCTCATCTATGCCTTTGTTACCTCTAGACTTGACTATTCCAATGCCCTCCTGGCCGGCCTCCCATCTTCCACCCTCCATAACCTTGAGCTCATCCAAAACTCTGCTGCCTGTATCCTAACTCGCACCAAATTCCGTTCACCCACCGGCTTGCTGGCCTACAATGGCTCCCGGTCCGGCAACGCTTCAATTTAAAAATTCTGATCCTGGTTTTCAAACCCTCCATGGCCGTGCCCATCCCTATCTCTGTAACCTCCTCTAGTCCTACAACCCTCCGAGATCTCTGCGCTCCTCCAATTCTGGCCTCTTGCGCATCCCCAATTTTATTAGCTCCACCACTGGAGGCTGTGCCTTCAGCTGCCTAGGCCCTAAGCTCTAGAATTTCCTCCCTAAACCTCTCCGCCTCTACCATTCTCTCCTCCTTTACGACGCTTCTTAAAACCTACCTCTCATCTGTCCTAATATCTCGTTACTTGGTTTGGTGTCAAATTTTGTTTCATCTCGCTCCTGTGAAGCACTGTGGGACGTTTTACTATGTTAAAAGCACTATGTAAATGCAAGTTGTTGTTGTTGTTGTAAAACGTCCCGAGGTACTTCACAGGAACGATTATCAAACAAAATCTGTGAGCCTCACAGCACACCAGGACTCATGTGGTATAGTCCACTGTGATGCAGTGTCAAATTTATCACACTGCATGCAACATTGCCAACTACTCCTGTAAGTATAGCCCATCAATTTACTTTGCAGCAGTATTAAAACAATTTCAGTTTACTGCATGGAATTCAGGATGGAAAACAGCAAACTGTTTTACCAACCAGCAGCTGGAGAATTTGATAATGCATTCCAATTTTTAATCTTTGTTACGCAGTTAAATATTTATGCTATGATGCGGTCATTGTATTGGAGTTAACACAACACTTTATCTTTGCCAAGGGGATTTTCAAGGTACAGGTAGTGGCTATTTCCAACTGGAGAGTCTGCTCATGAAAGTTAAAGGGAAATTTTAAAACACCCACTAGAGCTGTAAGATTCTCTATTGGAACAAGTAAAATGTTAAATTTTAATTTAAACAGATTACCACAAAATTAGTATAAACAGAAAACAAAGCAAGACTTTGAGTAGCATGTCCTTTTCACCAGTGGAATAACTTATTTCTCTGCTCCATAATTTGTCTCTTCCATGTATTTCTTATTAAAATACTGATACACTACTAACACTATATTTAGTTAAAAAGCATTTTAAGCCACATTTGATTTTATACAAGGTTAGACTACATTTTAAACATGTTTTATAAATACAGGTAGACTATGTATTCAATATTTTGTTCTGATATCATGTTGCTATGTAATACTAGAAGAAATGTACATTAACAAAATATTTTTAAATCATTTTTATTTTTCAACCTCTTAAAAGTCTCAAACAGATTAGATACCTCTTAAAGACAAATTAGTGACATAAGACTTTTTGTAATAAGTAGTGAATTCTACCATTACAGGCAGCCATCTATTTTTAATAAAATTTCAGAAATTATCTGACAGAAACCTCAAATGGCATGCATGCAAGTAATTTACTGACAGCCACAGTGTGAAATTAGTAGTCTGTGTTACTCACCCTAATTTTATTTTTCCTCTTCTTTTCAAACCTTAAATTTCATCTGCATATTCTGAGTTCTTAGACAGCTGAAACATTCAATAATACTTCCCAAACTTTTCAGTTTGCTCTTTATGATTTGATATGTGGAAGACACCAATTCACTAAAATATTCTGGTTTCAAATTCAGAAATTCTTTAGCAGTCAGACTTCAGCAAAAGGATACCTTTGGCTACAAAATTATGAAACATATAGTACAGTACATCTAAAACTATATGAAAAGTAAAATGACAAGCTGGTTTCAAGCCTGTTGTAATCTGAGGTCATCTGTTAGTGATCCATACAGCCTTCTACTGTATTGGGTGACACCATATGGTTAACCACCTATATGTCAAGGAGTATGAATTATTTATGTGATTGCTGCAATATTATCCTATTCATACACAAATGAGTAACCAAGTAAGGAAGCTGAAGTAATGAAAATAAAATGTTCCAGATACCATCTGAGGTATTTGCTTTATAATTCGCTATTGGAGGCAGGTTTGCAGGATAGGATACAGACTCCATTTTTTTTACCTATAAGCATAGCTCTATGTAAGATTTTTAAGATTGATGATTTTATCGTGGCACAAGTATTAAGAGATTTTTGTGGGCAATCATGTCTTCAAAACTCCTAAAATGGGGGCAGTGCAGAATTTGAAGATAAATAATGCAGGAAAACATGCTAGAACATACGGCCCCTCAAGCCTGCTCCGCCATTCAATGGCTGAACTTCTACAACAACAGCACTTTCCCGCCCTATCCCCATATTTCTTGATTCCATTAGTGCCCAAAAATCTATCAATCTCAGTTTTGAATACACTCATAGACTCAGCATCCACAGCCTTATGAGGTAGAGAATTCCAAAGATTCACAACCCTCTGAGTGAAGAAATGTCTCCTCATCTCAGTCCTAATTGGCCGACCCTTTATCCTGAGACTATGACCCCTAGTTCTAGACTTTCTAACCAGGGGAAACAGCCTCTCAGCAACTACCCTGTCAAGCCCTCGAAGAATTTTATACATTTTAATGAAATCATCTCTCATTCTTCTAAATTCAAGAGAATATAGGCCCAATAGATGGCCCAAGTTTCAATAGATGGCTAGAATGGACACATTTCCCCTACTAAGTTACAAGGAATCAGAGTGATGTCCACCTTTCAAACCTTCTGAACCAGGTAAAGTGTAGATTTCTGGTATGTTAGCCTTTATTACAAAAGGATTGGAGTATAAGAGTAAAGAAGTCTTACTGCAATTATATAGGGCCTTGGTGAGACCACACTTGGAGTACTGTGTACAGTTTTGGTCTCCTTGCCTAAGGAGTGATATACTTGCCGTAGAGGGAGTGCAACAAAGGTTCACTAGACTGATTCCTGGGATGGGGGCATTGTCCTATGAGGAGAGATTGAGTAGACTAGGCCTATATTCCCCAGAGCTTAGAAGTATGAGAGATGATCTCAATGAAACATATATAATTTTTAAGGGGCTTGACACGGTATATGCTGGGAGGTTATTTCCCCTCGCTGAGGAGTCTAGAACTAGGGGTCACAGTCTCAGAAAAAGGGGTCGGCCATTTAAGACTGAGATGAAGAGAAATTTCCTCACTCAAAGGGTTGTGAATCATTGGAGTTCTCTACCCCAGAGGTCTGTGGATGCTCAGTCATTGAGTATATTCAAGACCGAGAGAGCGACAGATTTTTGGACACTAAAGGAGACAAGGAATAGTGCAGGAAGGTGGAGTTGAGGTAGAAGATTAGCCATGATCTTATTGAATGGTGAAGCAGGCTTGAAGGGCCAAATGGCCTAATCCTGCTCCTGTTTCTTATGTTCTTATGTTCTGCTCTCTGAGCTTGGTGGTGTAGGATTGGAAGAGACATGGGAGAAGGAGACAGCTGAACATGCTGGCTAAGATCCATATAGCCGGATCTGTGCCACTTTTCTACTGAGCATGATTTTCCGGGAGCCATGTTAGACCAGTATAAAGTGGTCTTGTTTTAAAATGGAAACATAGTTTAATTTAAATATTTAAACCATTTTAGTAAGCTAGCACAATTTTCCATCTGCTTAAACTGGGAAGTCCCTTCGCCTGCTTAGAGTGCTCCTTAGGAAGGTTAATAATTGATGACGCACTTTAAGAGTCTGAGGCTTTTTAGGCATTGTTTTTGTTTTGCAGTATGCTTTTAGTACAGAGTCCTATTATAATTTTTATTGACAATTTTTCATTTTTTGGAGATTCTTTTTATCTTTTTCCTATAAGGTTTATGTGGGAATCAAAAGTAATTGCACATTGTCTGCTAATTAACTGGAAGGCCAACTGTAATTGAAACATTTACAAGAATTCAGATCAAGAAAAACTGAAAAAAAGAGGTCACATGCAAAAGGAGTTCTTATAATGCAAAATTTAACTAAGCATCTAAGTGCAGAGTGGTGTGCAAGACAAGTTTAAGTTAATAATAGGGTTGGCATTGTGGCATCTAAATCGCAGTATTTCATGGTTGAAGTGGTACACAATGAAAGAAAGCATGCCAAGGATGTTAGACACCCAAGCTGGAGGTTTAGCATGTTGTTATTATGCCAGACCACATCTGTAGGCCCTGGCACATCTATATGACAATGACCGTGAGGACATAGCTGCCAGTCTGGGCCTGCGACAGGTGGTGAGAGAACCAACACGAGGGAAAAACCTACTTGACCTCGTCCTCACCAATCTATCTGTCGCAGATGCATCTGTCCATGACAGTATTGGTAGCAGTGACCACCGCACAGTCATTGTGGAGACGAAGTCCTGCCTTCACACTGAGGACACCCTCCATCGTGTTGTGTGGCACTACCACCGTGCTAAATGGGATAGATTCAGAACAGATCTAGCAGCTCAAAACTGGGCATCCATGAGGTGCTGTGAGCCAACAACAGCAGCAGAATTGTATTCCACCACAATCTGTAACCTCATGGCCCGGCATATCCCTCACTCTACCATTACCATCAAGCCAGGGGACCAACCCTGGTTCAATGAGAAGTGTAGAAGAGCATGCCAGGAGCAGCACCAGGCGAACCTAAAAATGAGGTGCAAACCTGGGACGTTGCAACACAGGACTACATGCATGCTATAGACAGGGCTAAGCGATCCCACAATCAACGGATCAGATCAAAGCTCTGCAGTCCTGCCACATCCAGTCGTGAATGGTGGTGGACCATTAAACAACTAACGGGGGGAGGAGGAGGCTCCATGAATATCCCCATCCTCAATAATAATGGAGCCCAGCACGTGAGTGCAAAGGACAAGGCTGAAGCGTTTGCAACCATCTTCAGCCAGAAGTGCTGAGTGGATGATCCATATCGGCCTCCTACTGAGGTCTCCACCATCATAGAAGCCAGTCTTCAGCCAATTCGATTCACTCCACGTGATATCAAGGAACGGCTGAGCACAATGGATACAGCAATAGCTATGGGCCCTGGCAACATCCCGGCTATCGTGCTGAAGACTTGTGCTCCAGAACTAGCCACCCCTCTAGCCAAGTTGTTCCAGTACAGTTACAACACTGGCACCTATCCGACAATGTGGAAAACTACCCAGGTATGTCCTGTCCATAAAAAGCAGGACAAATCCAATCCAGCCAATTACCGCTCCATCAGTCTACTCTCAATCATCAGCAAAGTGATGGAAGGTGTCATTGACAGTGCTATCAAGCGGCAGTTACTCACCAATAACCTGCTCACTGATGCCCAGTTTGGGTTCCGCCAAGACCACTCAGCTCCCGACCTTATTATAACCTTGGTCCAAACATGAACAAAGGAGCTGAATTCCAGAGGAGAAGTGAGAGTGACTGACCACGGTGATTGGCAGCACGGTGGCATAGTGGTTAGCACTGTTGCCTCACAGCGCCAGGGACCCAGGTTCGAATCCGGTCTCGGGTGACTGTCTGTGTGGAGTTTGCACATTCTCCCCGTGTTTGCGTGGGTTTTCTCCGGGTGCTCCGGTTTCCTCCCACAGTCCAAAGATGTGCGGGTTAGGTTGATTGGCTATGATAAATTGACCCTTAGTGTTAGGGGGATTAAATACGTGGGGTTACGGGGATAGGGTGGGATATGTGTGGGTGTAGGGGTTACAGGGATCAGGTGTGATACGCTTATCAATTACTTCATAAAAGGTGATGAGTCGAAGAAGAGATGATGAGTCGAAAGAAGAGATGAATAAGGCTTTTATTAGCTAAGAAGAGACCATGCTTCTTCGTGAGTGACTGAACAAGTCTGAACGAAACCCACACAGTGGTGGGTGGAGTCAGCTGAGGCATGCCTCCATACACAGCGCCACCCAGAGGTGGCAATATACAATACAGTGGTTTACCACATTCACCCCTTGTTTAATGTGAAGTCCGGCGGGGTGAAGGGTACTACAAGTTAAGTCTATCAGGAGGCCTTGTCTGACGTCCTGATCGTCGTGGTGGCGGCGGTGGTGTTGCAGCATCCGACGTCGGGTCTGGTGTCTGGGTGGTTGGCGAAGATTCCTGGGGCTTTGGCATGCCGTCTGCAGGGGTTGGGTTGGGAGGGGTGGTGGGGGATAACAGTGGTAAGGGGGATAACGGTGGTAAGGGGGATAACGGTGGTAATTCAGGGGTACCCGAGGGTGCGAGATCTCGTATGGAGACCGTGTCCTCCCGCCCGTCTGGGTATGTCACCCAGGCATACTGGGGGTTGGCGTGTAGGAGGTGCACCCGCTCGACCAGGGGGTCCGTTTTATGCGTCCTCACGTGCCTCCGCAGTAGGACGGGCCCAGGAGAAGTCAACCATGCCGGTAGCGAGGTTCCCGATGTAGACTTCCGGGGGAAAACGAACATTTTCTCATGAGGGGTCGCATTAGTGGCAGTACAAAGCAGTGACCGAATGGAGTGAAGCGCTGCAGGGAGGACCTCCTGCCAGCGGGAGGTCGGAAGGCCCTTAGATTTTAGTGCTAAGAGGACTGCCTTCCAAACCGTCGCGTTCTCCCTTTCCACCTGGCCGTTCCCCCGGGGGTTGTAACTGGTGGTCCTGCTCGTGGCGATACCTCTTGTTAGCAGGTACTGCCGAAGTTCGTCGCTCATGAACGATGAGCCCCTGTCACTATGTATATAGCTGGGGAACCCGAACAGAGCGAAGATGTCATTCAGACACTTGATGACCGTGGTACTGGTCATGTCTGGGCAAGGGATGGCAAAGGGGAAACGGGAGTACTCATCAACTATGTTGAGGAAGTACACATTGCGGTCAGCGGAGGGGAGGGGCCCTTTAAAATCGACGCTCAGGCGTTCGAAGGGGCGGGTGGCCTTGATCAGGCTTGCTCTGTCCGGCCTATAGAAGTGCGGTTTGCACTCGGCGCAGATTTGGCAGCTCTTGGTCATGGTCCTGACCTCCTCGATGGAGTAGGGCAGGTTACGGGATTTGATAAAATGGAAAAACCTGGTGACCCCCGGGTGGCAGAGGTCATTGTGGAGGGACTGCAGCCTATCACTCTGCGCGTTGGCGCATGTACCACGTGATAGGGCATCTGGGGGCTCATTGAGTTTCCCTGGCCGATACAAGATATCATAATTGTAGGTGGAGAGTTCGATTCTCCACCTCAAGATCTTGTCGTTCTTGATTTTACCCCTCTGCTTATTATTAAACATAAAAGCTACTGAACGCTGGTCAGTGAGCAGGGTAAATCGTTTCCCGGCCAGGTAATGCCTCCAGTGACGCACCGCTTCTACAATAGCCTGGGCCTCCTTTTCGACGGAGGAGTGTCTCGTCTCGGGGCCCTGGAGGGTCCTTGAGAAAAAGGCCACGGGTCTGCCCGCCTGGTTAAGGGTCGCGGCTAGGGCGAAGTCGGAGGCATCGCTCTCCACTTGGAAGGGGATGGACTCATCCACCGCGTGCATTGCGGCCTTCGCGATATCGTTCTTGATAAGAGTGAAGGCTGCACACGCCTCTGGTGTCAGGGGGAAGGAGGTGGCTTTGATGAGGGGCCTGGCTTTGTCTGCATAGAGGGGCACCCACTGGGCGTAGTAGGAGAAAAACCCCAGGCATCTCTTCAGTGCTTTTTGGCAGTGGGGAAGGGGTAGCTCCATTAGGGGGCGCATTCTGTCGGGGTCGGGCCCGATGACTCCGTTCTCCACCACGCAGCCGAGGATGGCCAGGCGCTTGGTGTGAAACATACATTTTTCCTTATTGTACGTTAGGTTCAGCCGTTGGGCCGTACGGAGGAAATTTGCTAGATTAACGTCGTGGTCCTGCTGGTCGTGGCCGCAGATGGTGACGTTATCCAAATAGGGGAAGGTTGCCCGCAGCGCGTTCTGGTCAACCATTCGGTCCATCTCCCTTTGGAAGACCGAAACCCCGTTGGTGACGCCGAAGGGGACCCTAAGGAAGTGGTAGAGGCGGCCGTTTGCCTCGAAGGCAGTATACTGGCGGTCCTCATGGCGGATGGGCAGCTGGTGGTACGCTGACTTAAGGTCGATGGTGGAGAATACTTTGTATTGCGCAATCTGATTGACCATGTCAGATATGCGAGGGAGGGGGTACGCGTCCAGCTGGGTGTACCGGTTTATGGTTTGGCTGTAGTCGATTACCATGCGGCGTTTTGCAGTGGTTTTAACGACTACAACCTGGGTTCGCCAGGGGCTAGTGCTACCTTCGATAATGCCCTCCTTCAAGAGCCGCTCCACCTCAGAGCTGATAAAAGCTCTGTCCCCGGCACTGTACCGCCTGCTTTTGGTAGCGATGGGTTTACAGTCGCGGGTGAGGTTAGCGAACAGGGGAGGGGGGGGGACTTTTAATGTGGAAAGGCTGCAGGTGGTTTGCAGCGGGCGATTTAAAAGTTGTTGGTTGCAGACTGTGAGTGGGGGGAGGGGTCCACCGTATGCTAGTGTGACACTCTTAAGGTGGCACTGAAAATCCAACCCTAGCAGGACGGCAGCGCAAAGACAGGGCAGGACTAGCAGTTTAAATTTTTGATATTCAGTGCCCCCTACTGACAGGGTCACCACACAGTAGCCGCTGATGTCCATTGACTGGGACTTGGACGCCATAGAAATGCGATGGTGCGTTGGCAGAATCGTGAGGGAGTGGCTACGTACCGTGTCGGGGTGGACGAAACTCTCTGTGCTCCCGCTGTCGATCAGGCAACTGGTGGCGCGGCCGTTTACCGCGATATCCATCATGGAGCTGGATAGATGGTGAGGGTGGCCTTGATCCAGCGTCACGGAGGCCAGTATGTGGCTTAGTGAGTCACTATAGTCATCCGCCGAGACGGTGGTCGGTTCCGGTGACGAAATGGTGGTTGAGTGCGTTGGATACGATGGCGGCGGATGCCATGCGGCCGGGGGTACACAAAATGGCGGATAAGATGGCTGCTCCCACGGCCCGCACGCTGCGCTGCTGGCTGGCTTCCCCTTGCAGGCGTTAGCGTAATGGCCTTTCTTCCCGCAGCCCGAGCAGGTAGCTGTCTTAGCTGGGCAGTGCGCTCTGGGATGTTTTAACTGGCCACAGAAATAGCATTTTTGGGCCTGGTTACTGGGCATCGAAGCAGTTCTTACCGGAGGCTGCTGTCTCGGTTGGGTCGCTGCAGCGGTTGGTGCCGGGGGCGGCGGTCCCGTGTCCCACGGTTTCGATTGCCATGTCTCGGCGCCGTTACGGGGGTATGCCTCGAGGTTTCGGTGGGCCTCCTCTAACGAGAGCGCAAGGGCAATGGCCGTCTTCAGGTCGGGTTCCTTGCTTTCTCGCAGTCTCTGCCGGGTGTGGTCTGACTGGAGGCCCCTGACGAAGGCATCACAGGCGAGTCCCTGCGCGTGCTCCGCAGCCGTTACCGCTTTACAATCGCAGTCTCTGCAGAGTGCCAGTAGCGCCCGTGCAAATGCCCCTACCGATTCTCCCGGTTGCTGCCTGCGGGATCCCAAGAGGTGTCGGGCGTAAATTGTGTTCACTGGGCGCGTATATTGCCCTTTTAGTAGCTCGAGGGCCGCCACGTACGTATCAGAGTCCCGGATTAGCATATATACTTGATGGCTCACCTGGGCGGTCAAAATTTTCAGTTTGTGATCCTCCTCTGTAACCTGTGAGATTGCGAGGAAGGATTCAAAGCAGCTCAGCCAGTGTTCAAACTTGGCTGATGCACCCACATCTTGAGGGTCGAGGTCCAGGCGTGGTGGTCTGAGGGCTCTCAGCAATGTCTGCTGTATCCGTTGCTGTTGTTGCTCCTCAGGTGTCGCCATTTAACTTTTAGCTAATAAAATTGATACGCTTATCAATTACTTCATAAAAGGTGATGAGTCGAAGAAGAGATGATGAGTCGAAAGAAGAGATGAATAAGACTTTTATTAGCTAAGAAGAGACCATGCTTCTTCGTGAGTGACTGAACAAGTCTGAACGAAACCCACACAGTGGTGGGTGGAGTCAGCTGAGGCATGCCTCCATACACAGCGCCACCCAGAGGTGGCAATATACAATACAGTGGTTTACCACAATTTCTATAGTGCCTTTCAAGATATCAGGACTTCCCAAAGTGCTTTACAGCTAATGACGTACTTTTGAAGTGTAGTCACTGTTGTAATATAGGAAACACGGCAGCCAATTTGCGCACAGCAGCTCCCACAAACAGCAATGTGATAATGACCAGATAATCTGTTTTAGTGAAAGAAGTTATATACACCTTCACTCAGAGTACTGTCACATTGAAAACTTCAAATGAATAAAGGGAGAGCCTATGTGAAGTCCTGATTCAAAAAATGTCAGTTCTGGTAATGTTCAAGACAGGCCAGGTCAATAACATTTATTTTTTGAACACAACTTTTGGCTTCCTTGAGGTGTTATGGGCTTTGTATTTAACTGAGTTTTACTATCTTCTTTGGCACTTGATTGAGACCATTAATCTGCTAAGATCAATTCTAAGGAGTTTGTTTGCCATATTCTTTTGTTGATAACATCAATTTGTCTCAAAAGAAAACATCACAAATTTGAATTATTTCACCAAAATAAACAGTTCAGCCACTCCAAAATTATGGCCTGGATTTTACGGTGCTTCCGACAGCGTACGCACAAGTGCACACTGTCGGACGCTTTCAGAATGGCCCCACAAGTTCCGGGTATCTGTATGCGCTGCACTTGCGAGAAAACCCAGAACTTGTGATCTGTCAAATTTCGCTTGGACAGATCCACCACATCTGCTACAAATTCACTTTCGCTGACGCAGAGTTGGGCTATTTGCCCAGCGAATACCCACAAAACCCTTACGCCTGGTAAAAACAGGCATAAGGCCTTCTTTTACCAGCGTAAGGGTTAAAATAAATGTTAAAATAAATATTTGTAAGTGAATTAAACATACACATACATTTAAAATTAGTTTAGGTTAATTTTGGCCCATGTTTAAATTTATTTTTCAAAAAATGTAATTTTTATTTTAAACGCTTAAGTAAAGAGTCTTTTAATTAATTTTGAACATGTGATCATTTATTGTTATTTAAGTGGTGTGAATTTTTATTTATTTGGGGATTTCTATTATGTTTATGCATAAATGGAATCCCCATAAGCATCATAGGGATCCCCCCTTTTGATTGGTTTCTCTGGCCCATGTGATCCTTGCGACGCTTGTGACCCCTGGGATCTGTGGGCCTTTACGCTGGCCTACGCCAGCAGGCCCAGGACCGGAAGCGTCCGAAGCTCCGTATTTTTTTTCGGTTCGGAGGCGGCAAGCCTCCAACCGCAATTTCCAGGCCAATGTTTATGTTACATTTGTTAGCATAGCTAAGTACCTCAGTTTAACTTACTGAGCAAGCAGCTTTAAATAATTCCAATTCACTTCTGCCTGGGTATCAGAAGTTACCACAGGTGCTAAATGAAGCTGCTGTATATTGAAATTTGCAGTTTTACCACCTGGACATTCAGTTAAAGCATTTACCATTAGGAAAACAGTGTAAAGTACCTGGATAATTGAATGCTCAGCTATTAAGGTAAATTCAGTGATCCTACACTCCCAGCAGCAGGCCATGCTTGAAGGGTGTGCAGGTCAGAGACCTGGCATTTCAGTGTTGTAGCCCTATCTTAGATCCACACTTGGAGGGAGCGCAGGATTGCTGAATGTATCCTATTGTCCCCAGTATCTCTTGACTTTGATAAGTCTGTTTATCAGATCCCAAACTCCATAAATTCAGATGCAAAAGGGGTCCAATGTGTGTTATACATTCATTATTGTTAAGCACTAAGCATTGGATGATATGATACACCCAGCTCTACAGAGATTTCACAGGGCTTAGATCTTCAAATTCCATTTAAAGTCCTTTGGGTGTGTACATAAAACCGAATTTTGAATTTCAAGTTCCAACATGATGACGTTTTCTATTTTGTTAATTTTTGTGAGGGCATGAAATCCCTCGATTTTTCTCAGCAGGCCACACACCTCCTATGGCTCAGCAACCTGCTCTTGTCTCTTCCAGTGCTCGGAACTGGTTGCTATGAGCCTTGAATTTTTTTGCCTTGCCTGGCCCCCTGTGAGGAATCTCTAGGCTTTACTTGGCAGCTCCTTATTATAGTGTTGCTGAGATAAAAATGCACAAAATAGAAATCAAGTATTTTTCATTTGAAATGTTGCTCAATGGTTTGATTATTTTCTATTTCATGCATCTTTACGGAATGTTAAATATAGTGTAAAAAGCCTCCATGTAGCCACCTATTTTGCCACGAACTTTTGAAAATATCTTCTTGCAGAGTTTCTGGAAATGCCTCCTTTGCGTGCTGATATTGTGCTGTCTGAAAGGAATGCACATGAAGACATTTTGAAAATATTATGCAAGCCCACAAGTGTGAAATGCTGCAACAAAGTCTCACAAATTTCATTATCCACACACTTTGAAGAAATAAAGGATTCAGATGGCTAGAAATTCATTATAGCCCAGGAATGGGCGGTATAATTAGAAAAGTTGAAGAATTAGCGCCAGGTGCTAATGCTTTAGACTGCACGCAAAATTCATTCTCACTGCTCAAAGAAATGATTGGAGCACTAATTTAAGTCTTTAAGCTCATTGGCATTACACTCAAAGGGTGGACCAATTTCAGGCACAGTCTAATCGCAAGTTCTTAAAAGGGGAGGTTCATTGATGCTGCAGAACCTCATTCTCAGCATTGCTGGATGTGCAGCTGCCTCAGCAAGCAAGTGGCAGGAGGCCCTCGCCGCAAGTCTTCCACACCATTTGGCGGAAGCGCAGCACATCTTGGGCAGCACTGTGGTCCCCAGGACCCACACACAGTGCAGGAAGAAATTTAATGACCTCACTCGGGTGGTCAGGGAGAGTGAATGGTTCAACAAATGCCACATACCACCATCTGAACCACAGTCTTCACATACTGCCCAAAGTACTGCATGCCCAGCACTCACCCACCAACAATCTCTACCTACCAACACTCACACCCACATCTCACACCTTGCACACAATGACAACTATTCAACTATGGCAGGCACATCACCCAAACACTGCTGGCGCTAAGGTACCAACTTTTTCCCTCAGAGTCTCATAGTTTGAAGAGTGGCAACATACATATATAGTGTCTTTTAATGTAGAAATATGCCCCAAACTGCTTCACAGAGATATTTTGTGGGGAAGTTGAGAGGTTACCAAAGACTTAGTCGAAAGATGTTTTTTGAACCTCTATAAACAAATATTCACTAATACTTTCCACCATTAAAACATAAACATGTGATATTAAAAGGGAAAGATTTTTTAAAATAAGGGAAAAATGTTCTAGCTTTCAAAAAATATAATTGTTGACTAAATTACAGGTTTAGGCAAGGTCATTACCAACAGAACTAATAGTCTTTTGATTATTAGATGGCATAGCCAAAGGGTACAGAAAGAGAGAAAGTGTGTGTGTCACGGTGCCAGCAGGCTAGTCAAAGCTTTCCTGTGGCATGTTCTAACAACACCTGATGGAGTCAATGAAGGCTGACTGCTCATAAGTGCTGGATTGAGTGAGTAAGAGGGGCAAATAGGAATTTCCCTGTGAGACAAAAATGAAGTACTTTTTATTAATTTTAGCTTGGTTTCTTTTATGTATGGCTACAGCACACAAATGGTTAATTCTGGTTTCTATTAGCTGCTTCTCCAAATTCCAGAATACATATTTTGGTCCGGCAGACTGAAGTCAATCAATATGTGCTAGAATTTTGGTTATCTAACAAAGGGAAAAATGACATACTAATGTTGACTGAATGTAGCGTCATCGGTATCAATCTGTTGACGATTGGATTATTACTGCAGCAATTCAATCTAAGGATCAGTATCCTGTATATTTTTAAAGAATTGTTTGAATGGTTATGAGAAACATAGGCCGGAATTTTCATTACCTGGGCGGGTTGGGTGTGGGCGGTCGACGTAGCGGCTAGGAACCCGGTTCTTCTTTTCATCCCGCTCCGCAGAGCGACTTTCCGTTAATGGCGCCTATTAAGGCAGGCCTGCATGTTACCCAGCCCTATTAAATGGTGCGGGTCTGATGACATCATCAATTACTCATTTCCAGCAGGGATATTTAAAGCAGCATTTAAAGCTTCATCTAGAAGTGCGCAGGCAGTACATATCACCATCTGGTTAATGCTGAGCATTGTAGAGATGGCTTCACAGAGACAGAGGGCTGCACCCAGGTTCTCAGATGACTCCCTACATATTCTTGTAGAGGGAGTCAGAGCACGCAGGGAGGTCCTCTTCCCTGCTGATGGACGGAAGAGACCTCCCCAGGAGACTAAAAAGAGCCTGGCTCCAAATAGCAGAGGAGGTCAACAGCAGTGATATTGTCAGGAGGACCTGGGTGCAGCACCAGAAATGCTTCAATGATCTCATGAGATCAGGAAAGGTGAGTGCAAAACCACACTCAACTTCATCCTGCTGTGCCTGTCATCACATCCCCATCACTCTGCCTTCCCAAGCCTACTCCTGCACATCCTTACTCACACCAACATACCTTGCACGTCCACCCATCCCTCTCTCTATCTAAATACTCACATCCCCATCCGATTAGCCACCCCTCACACTCACCCTCATCCTAATGCAATCATACCAACTAACACCACACAAGGAGGCCATTTGGCATTGGCACCACACTCCCTCATAGTCACCCTCTACAGATGTAACCCACACATTCCTTACACACATGCCATCACTCTCACTCAAACTTCTATTCTTTAATTCCTTGCAGGAGAAGACAGCCGACAATAACAGGGGGAGGGAGAGAACCGGAGGTGGCCCTCCACCCTTCGCCACTTTGACAGCAGCAGAGGAGGTCGCCCTGGAGGTCTCAGAGTTTGCGGAGCAGCTGGAGGTGGGAGACAGAGAGGGGGACATCTCAGCAACCTGGTGACAGAATTACATCTCATATGGCCACATGGCATACAGAAGTCACTCATATGGGGACTGATGTCAGCAGCCACTGAATGTTCATCATGTGCATAATGGTATCGTTAATCATTCTTGATATAACATTTCAAAATCATTTCTTTACTCTCCCACAGGTCCATCAAAAGCACCCCCCACTGCCCAAGTGGAGGAGGAAGACAACTCCTCAGAGGAGCTTCCAGTGTCTGAGGGTGCACCGTCACCAGACCTAAGCGCACCCAGCACCAGCGCAGATATGTACACCTCAGTGGGTCCTACGTGAGATAGAGTAGTGTTGTCACCTGGTGCCTCATAAATCACAAGTGAGCAAAAGGAGATGGTGGAGACAGTGACAACAGTGGAGACTCCTCACCGGAGGGCACAGGACGCTCCCAACTCTGCTCAGCTGCATGCAGACGCTCAACTTCGGGGACCATTGAGAAAGAGGCCGATCCTGGAGGTGCAGCAAGAAATGCAGGAGGCTCTGATTTTACGACCACGATGTCTGCAAATGTGCAGAGAATGGAAGAGCCCATCTCCAACATGAGCACCACCGTGTTGTAGGTGATGGCGACTGTAGGCTCTTCCATGGAAAGGATGGCCACCTGCATGGAGCAGCTAATGCGCCACTCACATGAGCATGTGCTATCTATGGAGAATAGATGGCAGAGGCTCATAGACCTCCTCACTAGGAAGGATGTCAACGTAGACGTGGGTCCTCATGGTCCCACTGCTGTGCAGCAAGGTGCTCTGCAGCTCCTTGCTAGCAGGGAAGTGCGAGTGGCCCATGAGACGGATGATGGTGAGAGGGAACATGGAAGTGGCTCTCCTCTCAAAGCGCTCACACTTCTCCCCTGTTGCCTCCCCCTCAGTCAGAGCCCCAGATGCCTCCTCGGATCACGATGGCCAAGTCTGCCCCTGCACAGTCACAGGAGGAGCAGACTTTGGCGGATCCATCACAGACTCCAAAACCCAGAGGATGTCTGCCAAATGTGTCTATGCAGTTGCAGCAGGGAAGTGAGCTGTCTGCCTCTACCTCTGCTGAAGCCACAGGGGTAGCAGCTCAATGCACAAGGGTAAGCACATGGGTGTTTAAAGAAGTGTTTGTGTTAATGCTCCGTTGCTGTTATGTCACATATAAAACTATTTATTTTCACCAATTTCCGGTCATGCCCATTTTTGTCTGCTACTTTGGAAGTGGCTTAGCAAGTTGGAGTGAATGGTCAGACATAATGTTACATAGAAACATAGAAGATAGGAGCAGGAGTAGGCCATTCAGCCCCTCGAGCCTGTTCCGCCATTTAATGAGATCATGGCTGATCATCCAAATTCAGTACTCTGTCCCTGCTTTCTCCCCATATCCTTTGATCCCTTTAGCCGTAAGAAATATATCTAACTCCTTTTTGAATATATTTAATGAATTGGCCTCAACTGCCTTCTGTGGTAGAGAATTCCACAGGTTCACCACTCTCTGGGTGAAGAAATTCCTCCTCATCTCAGTCCTAAATGGCTTACCCCTTATCCTTAGACTGTGACCCCCAGGTTCTGGACTCCACCGCCATCGGGAACATCCTTCCTGCATCTAGTCTGTCTAGTCCTGTTAAAATTTTATAAGTTTCAATGAGATCCCCTCTCATTCTTCTAAACTCTAGTGAATAAAAGCCTAATCGACCCAATCTCTCTTCATACGTCATTCCTGCCATCCCAGGTATCAGTCTGGTGAATCTTCGCTGCACTCCCTCCATGGCAAGAACATCCTTCCTCAGATAAGGTGACCAAAACTGCACACAATACTTAAGGTGTGGTCTCACTAAGGCCTTGTACAACTGCAGCAAGACATCCTTGCTCCAGTACTCGAATCCTCTCACTATGAAGGCCAACATACCATTTGCCTTCTTAACCGTCTGCTGCACCTGTATGCTTACCTTCAGCAACTGGTGCACAAGGACACCCAGGTCTCGTTGCACTTCCCCTTCTCCCAATCTATTGCCGTTCAGATAATAATCTGTCTTCCTGTTTTTGCCACCAAAGTGGAAAACCTCGCATTTCTCCACATTATACTGCATCTGCCATGCATCTGCCCAATCACCCAACCTGTCCAAATCATACTGAAGTTTCTCTGCATCCTCCTCACAGCACACACGCCCACCCAGCTTTGTGTCATCTGCAAACTTGGAGATATTACATCTAGTTCCCTCGTCTAGATCATTAATATATATTGTGAATAGCTGGGGTCCTAGCACCGATCCCTGCAGTACCCCACTAGTCACTGCCTGCCACTCGGAAAAAGACCCGTTTATTCCAACTCTTTGCTTCCTGTCTGCCAACCAGTTCTCTATCCAAGTCAGTACCTTACCCCCAATCCCACGTGCTTTAACTTTGCACGCTAATCTCTTATGCGGGACCTTATCAAAAGCCTTCTGAAAGTCCAAATACACCACATCCACTGGTTCTTCCTTATCTATTCTGCCAGTTACATCCTCAAAAATATCAGATTAGTCAAGCATGATTTACCTTTTGTAAATCCATGTTGACTTTGTCCGATCCTGTCGCTGTTTTCCAAGTGCTCTGCTATTACATAATTTATAATGGACTCTAGCATTTTCCCCACTACCGAGGTCAGGCTTACCGGTCGATAATTCCCCGTTTTCTCTCTACCACCTTTTTTAAATAGTGGGGTTACATTAGCTACCCTCTAATCCATGGGAACTGTTCCAGAGTCTATAGAATTTTGGAAGATGACCAGCAATGCATCTACTATTTCTAGGGCCACTTCCTTAATACCCTAAGATGTAGATTATCAGGCCCTGGGGATTTATCGGCCTTCAATCCCGTCAATTTCCCTAACACCATTTCCCTACAAATACTGATTTAATTCAATTCCTCCCTCTCATTAGACCCTACGTTCCCCGACATCTCTGGAAGGTTATTTGTGTCCTCCTTTGTGAAGACAGAACCAAAGTATATATTTAATTGGTCAGCCATTTCTTTGTTCCCCATTATAAATTCCCCTGATTCTGACTGCAAGGGACCGACGCTTGACTTCACCAATATTTTTCTCTTCACATATCTATAGAAGCTTTTACAGTCAGTTTTTATGTTCCCTGCAAGCTTACTCTCATATTCTATTTCCCCCCTCTTAATTAATCCCTTTGTCCTCCTTTGCTGATTCCTAAACTGCTCCCAATCCTCAGGTTTGCTGCTTTTCAGGCCAATTTATATGTCCTCTCCTTGGATCTTATGCTATCCCTAACTTCCCTTGTTAGCCACGGTTGAGTCACCTTTTTTGATTTATTTTTATGCCAAACAGGGATGAACAAATTCTGTAGTTCATCCATGCGATCTTTAAATGTTTGCCATTGCCTATCCACCATCAACCCTTTAAGTAACATTCCCCAATCCATCCTAGCCAACTCGCGCCTCATATCATCATAGTTTCCTTTATTTAAATTCAGGACCCTAGTCTCTGAGTCAACTACTTCACTCTCTATCTTAATGAAGAATTCTATCATATTATGATCGCTCCTCCCCAAGGGGCCTCGCAAAACAAGATTGCTAATTAATCCTTTCTCATTACATAATACCCAGTCTAAGATGGCCTGATCTCTAGTTGGTTCCTCGACATATTGGTCCAGGAAACCATTCCTCCTCCACAGTATTGTTACTAATTTGGTTAGTCCAATCTATATGTAGATTAAAGTCACCCATGATAACTGCTGTGCCCTTATTGCACGCGTCTCTAATTTCCCGTTTAATGCCATCCCCAACCTCAGCATTACTGTTTGGGGGTCTGTATACAACTCCCACTAACATTTTCTGCCCCTTGGTATTTCTCAGCTCTACCCATACAGATTCCACAGCATCAGAGCTAATATCCTTTCTTACTATTGTGTTAATCTCCTCTTTAACCAGCAATGCTACCCCACCTCCTTTTCCTTTTTGCCTGTCCTTCCTGAATATTGAATACCTCTGGAAGTTGAATTCCCAGCCTTGGTCACCCTGGAGACAGGTCGCCGTAATCCCAATTATATCATATCCGTTTACATCTATTTGCGCAGTTAATTCATCCACCTTATTACGAATGCTCCTCGCATTAAGACACAAAGCCTTCAGGCTTGTTTTGTTAACACTCTTAGTCCTTTTAGAATTATTATTTACTGTAGCCGTTTGATTTACACCCTTGATTTCTCTGCCTTCCACTTTTGCTTTTCTCCTTCCTGTCTTTTGTTTCTATCCTTGCTTCCCTTTCCTCTGTCTCCCCGCACAGATTCCCAACCCCCTCCAGCAATGGGGGTCAGTGTGAAAGGAATGGCTTGGTCATTGTAGGGATGCTTTATGGCGTTGTTGGCGGGGTGGGGGCGGGAGGGTGGAGAAACCTGGCACAGCATGTGGCAGCCATATTGATGTAATGCAGGAAGTTAAGTAAATCTGGCCATGATGAGGCCATCCCTGGCCTCCTGGGCAGCAATGTGCTTGGGTGCAGTTGGCATCTGGACCACAGGCTCCTCCGCCTCTGAAGAGTCTGTGTGCTCTGTGCCTTGCTCCACATGCAGCTCCAATCCTCGTTGCCGAGTTATGTTGTGCAGCGTGCAGCAGACAACGACGATTCTGGAGACCCTGGCTGGTGCGTACTGAAGGGCTCCTCCAGATCTGTCAAGGCATCTGAAGAGCATTGTCAGCATGCCTATTGTTTGCTCTCTGACACATCTGGTGGACATGTGGCTTTCATTATACCTCTCCTCGGCCTCAGTACTTGGCCTCCTCAAGGGTGTCATGAATGGATAGTCCTTGTCTAAGTCCGGTAAGTCTGCCTGGAGGTGAGAAGAGCTGAGGGAGGGTGGGCTGGCGCAAGACGAAAGAGTCATGACAGCTGACAGGGAACTTGGTGCACACATGCATGATGATCTTTTTATTGCTGCAGACGAGCTGCACATTGAGGGAGTGGAAGTCCTTGCAGTTCACAAACACTCCTGGGTGATGATGGGGTGCTCCGATGGCCACATGTGTGCAGTCGATGACGCCCTGCAGCCGTGGGAAGTCAACCAGAGTGGCAAAGTCCAATGTATTATAGGCCAATTGGCCCAAGCTGTCCACTTTTTAAAAGAATTCCACAGAATGGAATTTTTTTAATGTTAGCGGAGAAAGCAGGCACTTCTGCCAGATCTCTCTCAGCAATTAAAGATTAGCCCCGCAGAGAATTTATAAAGTATATTACACTTCATAGATACAGGTTTAATACTGATATCTAGTGTCAGCTGTGGCTCAGTGGGGAGCACTCTCACCTCGGAGTTAGAAGGTTGTGGGTTCAAGTCCCACCCCAGGGACTTGAGCACAAAAATCTAGGCCGATACGCCAGTGCAGTATTGAGGGAGTGCTGCACTGTTAATGGTGCCGTCTTTTGGAGGAGACGTTAAACCGAGGCCCCGTCTGCTTTCTCAGGTGGACGTGAAAGATCCCAAGGCACTATTTTGAAGAAGAGCAGGGGAGTTATCCCCAGTGTCCTGGCCAATATTTATCCCTCAATCAACATAACAAAAACAGATTATCTGGTCATTATCACATTCACAGAATCACAGAATCACAGAAACCCCACAGTGCAGATAGAGGCCATTTCGGCCCATCGAGCCTGCACCGACACATATCCCACCCGATCCCTGTAACCCCTACACCAACACATATCCCACCCTATCCCACATATTTAATCCCCCCTAACACTAAGGGTCAATTTATCATGGCCAATCAACCTAACCTGCACATTTTTGGACTGTGGGAGGAAACCCACGCAAACACGGGGAGAATGTGCAAACTCCACACAGACAGTCACCCCGAGGCCGGATTCGAACCCGGGTCCCTGGCGCTGTGAGGCAACAGTGCTAACCACTATGCCACTGTGCTGCCCTTGCTGTTTGTGGGAGCTTGCTGTGCGCAAATTCCTACATTACAACAGTGACTACACTTCATTGGCTGTAAAGCGCTTTGAGACGTCCGGTAGTCATGAAAGGCGCTATATAAATGCAAGTCTTTCTATTTGTAATTTAACAGCAGCGTAACGCTTTCAGTAATGGAGTAATTCTTTTCAAGTTAGGTGAGCGCCAGTTTTGGGAGCATATTTTATTAAATTAAGCTCGATTTTAAGACAAATATTTCCTTTGTCCCACTTTAAATTCAGGCAATGCTCTGGATTTGAATGTCTGTGTGAAAATGAGTGAAATTAAATCTGGGTAAGATTCCTATTTACTAGTCTATGAAGCTGAAATCCCTGTGTGTGGCTGTGGAGGAATCCAGTTTCTAAGCTGCAACTTTATGACAGGAGAAATAGCACTATTCCAGCCAAGGATGCTAATTTACCAGAATTAATGGACCATATGGTGTATTTTAAAAAAAAACTACGACCAGACGTTTTAAAAATGAGATAAAGTCAAAATGAATTATTAATATGTACAAAATAATTATTTATATTTCAGACAAGCTCATTGTATCATGTCTATCTGTTCTTCAAGAACTCTCAATGTATTCATTTCTCTGACATTCTGTTGCTCTCTGATGTTTTGAAATATGTATCAAAAGTAATCTGTAAAGCTTTAATAAATTATGCAACATGATTGCATTTTTAGAAACTTTTATTAAAGCAATGTACCAACTTGTATGTAGAAATTGCATGTTCAGCTTTATACCATAAAATAAAAACAGGAAATGCTGGAAATACTCGGCAGGTCAGGCAGCATCTGTGGAGAGAGAAACAGAGTTAACGTTTCAGGTCGATGACCCTTCATCAGAACTGGAAAAAGCTGGAGATGGAACAGGTTTTTAAGCAAGTGCAGGGAGAGGGGGGAGGGGAGGAAAGAATAAAAGGGAAGGTCTGTGATAGGATGGAAGGCAGGAGAGATTAAGAAACAAAAGGGATGATGGTGCAAGGCAAAAGGAGATGTTAATGGGACAAGTTAAGAAACAAAAGATGGCTCCAGATGAAGTGTAAATGGCAATGGCAGAATCATCGACAGCTGCCATGTGAGAGAGAAAAAAAATGGAAAAAAAAGATAGGGGCAGAGGTTATGGTCTGAAATTGTTGAACTCGATGTTGAGTCCAGAAAGCTGTAAAGTGCCTAATCGAAAGATGAGGTGCTGTTCCTCAAGCTTACGTTGAGCTTCAGTGGAGCAATGCAAGAGGATGAGGACGGTGAGGTCTGAGTGGGAGTGGAGCGGAGAATTAAAGTGACAGGCGACCAGAAGCTCGGGGTCACCCTTACAGACTGAAAGGAGGTGTTCCGCAAAGCGGGCATCCAATCTGCATTTGGTCTCCCCAATGTAGAGGAGACCACATCGTGAACAGCGAATACAGTATACTGAATTGCAAGAAGTACAAGTAAATCGCTGTTTCACCTCGAAGGAGTGTTTGGGGCCCTGGACAGTGGGAAGGGAGGAGGTAAAAGGGCATGTGTTGCATCTCCTGCGCTTGCAGGAAGGTGCTGGACGAAGGGGAAGGGGTATTGAGGGTGATAGAGGAGTGGACCAGGGTGTCGCGGAGGGAGCGGTCCCTTCGGAATGCTGAAAGGGGAGGTGAGGGGAAGATGTGTTTGGTGGTGGGATCACGCTGGAGGTGGCGGAAGATGATCCGTTGACTGTGGAGGCTGGTGGGGTGAAAGGTGAGGACAAGGGGAACCCTATCGTGATTCCGGGAGGGAGGGGAAGGGGTGAGAGCAGAAGTGCAGGAAATAGAATGGACACGGTCAACCACAGTAGAGGGGAATCCTCAGTTGAGGAAAAAGGGAGACATGTCGGAAGCACTGGTATGGAAGGTGGCATCGTCAGAGCAGATGTGGCGGTGCAACTGGGAGAATGGAATAGAGTCCTTACAGGAAGCGGGGTGGGAGGAAGTGTAGTCCAGGAAGCTGTGGGATTCAGTGGGCTTGTAGTGAATGTTTGTCAATAGCCTATCCCCAGAGATGGAGACAGAGAAGTCGAGGAAGGGAAGGGAAGAGTCGGAGATGGACCATGTGAAGGTGAGGGAAGGGTGGAAATTGGAAGCAAAGTGAATAAAATTTTCTAGTTCAGGGCGAGAGCAGGAAACAGCACCGATACAGTCATCAATGTACTGGAAAAAGAGGTGAGGGAGGGGACCCGAGTAGGACTGGAACAAAGAATGTTCCACATATCCCATGAAAAGACAGGCATAGCTGGGACCCATGCAGGTTCCCATAGCAACACCTTTAATTTGGAGGAGTTGTTCAATGTGAGAACAAGTTCAGCCAGGCTTAAAAACCTGTTCCATCTCCAGCTTTTTCCACTTCTGACGAAGGGTCATCGACCTGAAAACATTAACTCTGTTTCTCGCTCCACAGATGCTGCCTGACCTGCTGAGTATTTCCAGCATTTTCTGTTTTTATTTCAGATTTCCAGCATCCGCAGTATTTTGCTTTTGTATCAGCTTTATACCATGTTACTTTTAGACCTAGCAGAATGGTAACCATTTCTACCAATAATACTGAAAGTAGCAAAAGGCACATGGCATTCCATTTTTCAAGCAGCAGGTACTATAAAGCAAAGTTGATGGGTAAACAGTCGATTTAAAGCAAAATTCTTTTGCATGCATATCCCCTCAGGTACCCACTGTGGAAATGGCAGTTCAGCTAGTTGGAATACTATCCTTTCAATTACAGCTCCTCGGTTTCAATCCAGCCAGACAGATGGAATGAAAGTCTCTTCGCTCTGACAGCTGTTAAGAATTCTAAGTGAAATTAGTTTTGGCAGCCTGAAACTAGTTCCCAGTGAGCAGGAAGCCACAAAACAAAACTGGCAATAATTCTGAACTAATTGGCTAATCTCATCTAAAGCGGTCATAAGGATGGCTGGTGTGGGAAATGGAAATGTCCCACTAGCGCTCGTGTAGGGTTTTTTCTAAAGTTGAAGTAGAGGGTCAATGTTAATAGAACCCAGGCTAGACAATAACATAATGGGCTACTTGCATCCTATTTTAGGTCTTGGTTTTAGACATAACTGACAGCAAATTAAAAATAGCCATGTTCTGCTTACACTTTACTGGCACCTGCAAGTCAAAGTTGAAAGGCCATCTGTTGTTTTGATTCTCTACAACTTTGGTTGGATTTCATGAATATCAATGTTCAATTTGTCTTAAGAACATTGTTAGATTTGGGATTCTGAAGCTGAGCCATGTCAGGTTTGAAGCTCAAGTTTTCAGGAGTTCAACACCAACTAAATTTAACGAGTCACAGTGAGGAAAACAAAAGTTGGAACAGCCGTAATATTTTGCTTCTAGGTATCTTCACCATGCTTTGCAAGTATGATATAATATTTACTAACTGTCCAGGAGAAATTAATGGAATGAATCTGTATGTTTATTACATTGCCTCGTTGATCTCCCATGGTGTTGATAATGGTGAGTTGGGAGTATTATAAGATTAAGTAGCAGTACGAGAGCCACCAACATACAGTAGCAGCATTTGAGGCAGATCTGGGAGCACAGGGAAAGGGGCCTGGGGTCTGGATGTACTGGGTTGAGGTTTCAACTCTAGCAGTATGCTGAAGTTGGGGGGGGGGGGGGGGGCGGTCCCAGGGTCTGGAAGCACTGGGACAGGATTACAGGAACACTAGGAGTAATGGAGAAGATCCTGGGACCACTGGGAGAGATGCCTTCATATCTAGGAGTACTGGAGAGGAAGGTATCAGTATCTGACAGCACTGGAGGGTGATTCCGAGATCAGGAAGCACTGAGAATCTGATCTAGAAGTTTGTGAGCACTGAGAAGGGTCCCAAGGATCTGGGAACTGAGGGAGTCCTGGGTTACAGCTGGATTAGGGAAGGGGTTTTGGAACATTGGAGGGGGGTGCAGAGTCTGGCAGTTTTGGGGAGGGAGAAGAGAGCAGTCTCTAGTTGACTTGTGAGGGAGGGTAGCCTAGAAAAATGGGACCAAAACTCCCATTGCCCCTCTTGAACTATCAGACCTTAAACCCTCACCACGTTCCTGCCAGTTAGCTTCCTCCCTGTCCTGTCCACAGACTCATATCTTTAGGTACCCCCACTTTCCTCATCTTCAATCAGTTCCTGTCTTTACATTACCACCTTAAAGCACTTAAGCCTATATTTTGTGCTTCTTAAAGCTAATGGATTTAAAATCATGGGCTCATGTGGTGTGCAATTTTCTGATATATGGGCTGGATTTTCTGAATGGAGACATGCTGGAGGTGGGATTTCTGGTTTCCGGGTTTCAGTCCCGCCCCCAGCGACCTCTGACCAACCCACGCTATTTTCCCTTGTTTGGCCTTGTTAAACCTGCCGGCCAATTAAGGGAAAGCCGGTGACAGAGGACGTCAGCATATGACGCTTCATCTGTCGAAAAAATTTTGACACATGAATTGTCAACGTTTGACAGTTTTGAGAAGCTGTCAAACACTGACAATCTCTGTTTTAAGGTGAGCCCTTGCGCACAGGCTCACCAAGACCTCTCTCCTCAGCAGAAAGCAGATGGCTGCTGAATCTGAGAATGCACCCTCACCCCCGCAGGCCCACTGCTCGCCTTGCTGACCCTGGCGAGGTTCGCAGCTGTCAGGAAGCCCGCAATTGCAGGCGTAAGATGGGGAAAAGCCTCAAAACTGCCTGTTAACAGGCAGTTAATTGGCTCTAATCCCCGTCCCGCCTCGAGGAGATGAGTCCCTGCGTGACTCAGGGACCCGCCTCCAGGGAAGATGGCACGGAGGTGGGTTGGGAGCAGGGTCGGTACCCGCTCCCAGTTTCTGTCATTTTCCCGGCAGTCCCGCCTCCATACCCGCCTCCCCAGGGCTGGGAAAATTCCCGCCATGGTCGCCACATTCTCAAGGAGTGCAGAAGCAGAAAATGTACCCTTTAGGGCACTAACTGGATAAACAGTCAAAATAAAAAGGCCAATGACTAAAAAGGAATCTAATCAGTTTTCTTCTTTTTTAACCAACAAAGAAACTATGATTTGCTGATCAGTCTTACAGTAGTCTTCTTACTGAGCACAATAGAAAACATTTGTTAATAAATTTAAAATGCCAGAAGCCTGAATAAATGCTTCAAGAGTTCAACCTCCATTTTCTTTCAAAGTCTCTTGTAAAAAGCAAAGAAACTCTCAAGTCCTCATAGTTTTTTTGGGGGGAGCACTTTTCTACCCTCCAATGTCTGTTAATGCACAGATTGCATTTGGGAAATTCTCCAAAATGAGTTTGAAAGCTCTACAACTAGTAAAAGTATCCAGTAAAAGCCCAGGGAGAGTTTAGGGTATTAAGAGATACAAAGCACAGTTCGATGGATAAATCTAATCAGGTTTTTGTGAATTATTGTTTTTATTTTGTTTAAAACCTGATTTTAAACATTAGAAATTTCAGTTAGTGGGGGAAAAGCATTAAAAGCATTTTGAGTGCTTAATTTGCTCCTTCAACAAACCGTTTCTTCCATTGTTACATGTTGACGTAGGTTTTCCATTATAAAAGCATAACACGTGAAGTAAGGTTAATAGGTACATGAAATGTATGCCATATGCAAGATTGTTGATAACATACTAGAGAATTGCCTGTTATGTTGCCCATGATCAGTTAATGAATATACTTTTTTTTAAATGTATATGATTGTGACAGAACTGAGAGACTTCAGAAACTCATTCCATAGAGCAACTTAGTGGCCAGAGACTGTAACTACATTGTGACAAGTTGACATAGAAAAATTGAATAGGAAAAGTTGACATAGCCATTTACAATGGTAAACGCTGCCAGAAAAGTGTGACCAAAAATTGTGACAACAGGAAATCATTTTGTGGACAGGAAGCGTGCACCTTATGCAAGATTTTGATAATGTATAGTTAGGTTAACCATTTGGTCAGCATTCACCCCTTCTACAGTGTCTGATTGTATTACAATGACTATTTAGACAGTACCTCTGAACCATACTGCATTTGATGAATGAAGTCTGTGCGGCTTTCTTTCATTACACAACTGAAGCACTAAAGTAACCAATGGCCTCCTACCCGAGAACTGCTCTTGCCATAAATCAATTAAAAAAATTCTTCACAATATAATCCCTTTCAGAAATATTTTGCATTTTTCAAATATGTAAATCTGTCTGAATACAGTTGCATCACTTTTTAAAAACAAAAACTGCATTTTGCAAGATCTGGCAAAGCTTTGTGAGTAAGAGGCAGACCCTCTTTTCCGGTTTAATTGATCTGCTATGGTATTGTAAACTGCAACTGCAGTTTGATGAAGAATGTGTCTGTACGGTTTGCATTCTGTATTTACATTAAAGCCCAAGAATTTTTTTTTCATCAAATGAAAAATAGCCATGGCAAATCTTGCTCGTGATTTAAAAGCTGAAACAGAACAGATGGAACCACTGGCAAAGATGCAAATTACCGTAACATGTGCTAATGCAGCATGGAAAAATGTGAATTACATGGCTATAAATGCAGTCCATAAACACATTTTAAATTTGTTCATGGAATGTGGATGATGCTGCATTTTTAATGTCCTTTTTAGTTGCCCTGAGAAGTTGGGCATTCTCCTTGAATCACTGTAGTCCCTGTGCTGACGGTGATCCCACAAAAGGTGTTGGGTAGGGAATTGCAGGTTTTTGACCCAGCAATGATTAAGGAACAGTGGCATATGCTCAAGGTAGGATGGTGTGTGACTTGAAGGCGGTGGTGTTCCCATAATCTTGCTGCTCTTGCCCTAGGTTGTGGGGCTGGGGGGTGCTGCAAAGTAAGCTTGGTGAGTTACTAGAGTGCATCCTGTAGATAGTACATACTGCAGCTACAGTGTGCTGGTGGATAGCAAGTCCAATGGCGGGGGCATCAATCAAGCGAACTGCTCTGTCACGGCTGGAGTCGAGCTTCTTGAGTGTTGTTGCAGGTGCACCCATCCAGGTGAAAGGTCGTGAGGTGAGCCACTTAGTGCAGAGTACCTTGCCTTTGCCCTGCTCCTGTAGCCAAATTGTTGAAATGGCTGGTCAGTGGTGATCCCCAAGATGTTCATGCAAAGGATAAGTATATCCATGTTTGTAATATACTTATGCTTTAAGAACAACCACCTTAAGGAGCTTGAGCTTTTCCCTGGGAGGTAACTAGATATTCTTTGGTCTATGTGGCCACCTGGTGGACAACTACTGAAAATGAAACAATTAGTCAGAGGGCAAAAGTATCAACTTGTAGTGCTATTCCCTGTATATAAACAAATAATGCAGAATGCTCGAGTTTGCATGGGGGGGAGGGAGGGGAGAGTTAATTTTTAATTGTATGTTTTATTACAGAAACTTTTACATAATATACACAATGCATAACTAGCTCCTTTGGGACATACTGTTTTTGACTCATTTTAAATTCATATTATCTACTCATCATTCCCTAACCAGGAGCGTGCATGTAACCTAACCTTAACTTAAATTATTCAGTAGGAGTTCGGCAAACATGATCTAGGTGACTTGTCTGATATTTTGTGATTCCTTGCACAGTTGTACCTGGCTTCCATTTGGGCATTCTTCTTAATAACAAACCTGAGATTAGGAACAACAACAACAATGGGCGGAAGAGACCTCCCCAGGAGACCAACGCAGCCTGGTTGCACATTGCACAGGAGGACACAAGCAGAGATGTCGTCAGGGGGACCAGGCTTCAGTGGCACAAACCTTTCAATTATCTCAGTAGATCATGAAATGTTACTGCAAAGCCACACACAACCTCATCCTGCTGTGCCTCTCATCACACCCACATCACTCTGCCTTTCCTACCCTACTCCTGCACACCTTACTCACACCAACTTACCTTGCACCTCCACCCATCCCTCTCTATCTACATTATCACTTCCCCATCTCACTAGCCATCACACTCACCCTCATCCTAGTCCAATCATACCAACTAACAACACACAAGGGTAGACACTTGGGTGTTTTTAGCCAATGTTCATGTGAAGTTTCTGTTAATGTGGTGTCAAACATTGAAACCTTTATTTTCAACACGTTGCGTTCGTGGATGGATGTGTGTGCACCTTTGGAAGTGGCTTAGTGAGTTGCAGTGACTGGTGAGACTTAACGGTTCCCCCCGCAATAGTGGTGAGTGTGAAAGGAATGGCTTGGACATTGTAGGGATGCTTTATGGTGTTGGTGTGGGGTGGTGCCAACCTGGTGCATCATGTGGCAGCCAGGCTGTACAGAGTCAAGTGAAGTAAATCTGGCCATGGTGATGCCATTGCTGGCCTCCCGGGCAGCAATGTGGTTGGGTACTGATGCCCTGTGTCCTGTGCAGCATCAGTTGATTGCGGAGAAGGTTGGTGTTGTTAGTGCTGCTGGTGTGCCTGGTGCTGGGGTTGATTGTGGTGGGATACGGAGGACCAAAGTGAGATAGTTTCAAGGGCACCGATGCTGATGTAATAGATGGCAGGTGAAGTAGAGATGACAGAAGCGATCTGTCAGTGGCGAGAGAGGTTGTTCCAATGAGGTTACACTGGATAGAGAGTTTAATCCAAACACTTGCAACCGACATAAAGCTCATTGTGTCTTCCAAATGCAGGAAGCAACAGCTTCTGAGCATGGAAAGTGAACAGCTGTGAGATGGGAGCTTTTATAGCACATTTCAAGTTGTCAAGTAATGAAATGATTCCATGGTCATACAACTCCCGACCTGCTTACCTGGCGTGATCCCCGAGCAGCGTGGACCCCATGGGTGACCTTGTAAAATGTAAAGGTGAGCTCAAAATACTTCTTAATGGGCTGTTAACAAGGTCATAATGAACTGAATTGCCTCCCCCGCCGCTGCGTGTCGGGTCTGTTTAGCACTGACAAACCCGACATCTGGGAAAGGCGCGTGGCGGTGGCTTGACAACGGGGTCCTGAACCGCTGTCAAAATTTTTTTTCCCCCCACTCAACCTGCCACCGACCCCCCGGAAAATTCCCCCCAAAGAAATGTTAGGAAAGGCGACCAAAAGCTTGGTCAAAGAGGTAGTTTTTCAGGAGGAGAGAGAGGTAGAGAGGCGAAGAGGTTTAGGGAGGCAATTTCAGAGCTTAGGGCCTAGGTAGCTGAAAGCACGGCCGCCAATGGTGGAGCGATGAAAATCGGAATGCTCAAGAGGGCAGAATTGGAGGAACACAGAAGTCTTGGAGGGAACTTAATAATTAGGTGATTTAAAGCCTTTCGAACACTCTTAACTTGCAACAATTTCATTCATCTATAAAAATGAATCAATTCCATCAGGTCCAACCACCTTATTTAAATAATTTGTGCTTACTCCACTGTAGGCAACAGGATAACTAGATAATAACATTACAAATTAATTCACTTAATATCTATATCATATCATGTGTGTTTATTCCCTAGGCTGATCGCACTGGATAGAGAAAAGGCTATGGGCCCTGACAACATCCCGGCTGTTATGCTGAAGACGTGTGCTCCAGAACTTGCTGCGTCTCTAGCCAAGCTGTTCCAGTACAGCTACAAAACTGGCATCTACCCGACAATGTGGAAAATTGACCAGGTAAGTCCAGTCCACAAAATGCAGGACAAATTCAATCCGGCCAATTATCGCCCCATCAGTCTACACTCAATCATCAGCAAAGTGATGGAAGGTGTCGTCGACAGTGCTATCAAGCAGCACTTACTCACCAATAACCTGCTCACCAATGCTCAATTTGGGTTCTGCCAGGACCGCTCGGCTCCAGACCTCATTACAGCCTTGGTCCAACATGGAAAAAAAGCTGAATTCTAGAGGTAAGGTGAGTGACTACCCTTGACATCAAGGCAGCATTAGACCGAGTGTGGCATCAAAGAGCCCTAGTAAAACTGAAGTCAATGGGAATCAGGGGGAAACTCTCCACTGGCTGAAGTCTTACCTAGCACAAAGGAAGATGGTTGTGGTTGTTGGAGGCCAATCATCTTGGCCCCAGGACAATGCTGCAGGAGTTCCTCAGGGCAGTGTCCTAGGCCAAACCATCTTCAGCTGCTTCATCAATTACCTTCCCTCCATCATAAGGTCAGAAGTGGAGATGTTCACCGATGATTGCAGTCAGTTCCATTTGTAACTCCTCAGATAATGAAGCAGTCCGTGTACGCATGCAGCAAGACCTGAATGACAACTCAGGCTGGGCTGATAATTGGCAAGTAACATTCGCGCCACACAAGTGCCAGGCAATAACCATCTCCAACAAGAGAGTCTAACCACCGCCCCTTGACATTCAACGACATTACCATTGCCAAATCCCCGACAATCAACATCCTGAGGGTCACCACTGATCAGAAACTTAACTGGACTACCCACATAAATACTGTGGCTACAAGAGCAGGTCAGAGGCTGGGTATTCTGTGGCATGGGTCTCACCTCCTGCCTCCTCAAAGCCTTTCCACCATCTACAAGGCACAAGTCAGGAGTGTGATGGAATACTCTCCACTTGCCTGGATGAGTGCAGCTCTAACAAAATCCAAGACAAAGCAGCTCGATTGATTGGCACCCCATCCACCACCATAAACATTCACTCCCTCCACCACTGGTGCACCGTGGCTGCAGTGTGTACCATCTACAAGATGCACTGCAGCAACTCGCCAAGGATTCTTCGATAACACCTCCCAAACCCATGACCTCTACCACCTAGAAGGACAAGGACAGCAGGCGCATGGGAACACCACCACCTCCAAGTTCTCCTACAAGTCACACACCATCCTGACTTGAAAATATATTGCAGTTCCTTCATAGTCGCTGGGTCAAAATCCTGGAACTCTCTCCCTCACAGCACTGTGGGAGTAGCTTCACCACATGGATTGCAACGGTTTAAGGCGGCGGCTCACCACCACTTTCTCAAGGGCAATTAGGTATGGGCAATTAATGCTGACCTTGTCAGCAACGCCCACATCTGCTGAATGAATAGAAAAAAATGCCATAATTAACTTGCATTAAAAGAAACACTTAAGAGACTGCTCCACATCTGTTATCATCTAAAAAGAAGCCTGAATGTGGGGCTGAGGTATTCCCATATCCCAGTATAGCTAAAACTAAAATCCAGATAATATAGAAGAGATATTAGAAGCCCGCAAACCATCCTGACATGAATGGTTCTGTACTTTGAATAGATTGAAGTGAAGGGCCAAGAAATTCGAGTTCCGCCCAAAATGGGTGTTAAGTCAGTGGAACGGCTGTGCCTTCTGGTTTGTGCTGACGGGAGGCTCAAATTAAATTTGGGTTCAGGCCTCATTTCAATACCGCCGGCTAGTTGCTGCCACCAAATGGGTGTCCTGCTGCAGCTCGTCGGTTGTTGGAAGGCATAAAATTGGCCGGTTCCTATACTGAGCTGGCCAGCAGGTCGGGTCTGAGGAAGGTAATCCTGGGGGTGTCTTAAGAACATAAGAAATAGGAGCAAGAGTAGGCTATTCAGCCCTTTGAGCCTGCTCCACCATTCAATGAGATCATGACTGATCTTCTGCCTCCATTCACCGGCCTTGTCGCCATATCCCTTGATGCCCTTACTAGTCAGAAATCTATCGACTTCTGTTTTGAATATACCCAATGACTGAGCCTCCAAATCCCTCTGGGGTAGAGAATTCCAAAGATTCACCACCCTCTGCGTGAAGAAATTTCTTCTCATCGCAGTCCTGAATGGCCTACCCTTTATCCTGAAGCTGTGGCCCCTGGCTCGAGTCCCCAGCCAAGGGAAACATTCTCCCAGCATCCATTCTATCAAGCCCTGTAATAATTTTGTATGCTTCAATGAGATCCCCTCTCATTCTTCTGAATTCAAGAGAATACAGGCCTAGTTTACTCAATCTCTTCTCACCAAGGCCCTATATAATTGGAGTAAGACTTCTTTACTCCTGTACTCAAATCCTCTTGTAATGAAGGCCAGCATACCATTTGCCTTCCTAATGGCTTGCTGCACCTGCACACTCACTTTCAGTGACTCATGTACAAGGACACCCAGGTCCCTTTGAGCATCTGCATTCCCCAATCTTTCACCATTTAGGAAATATTCTGCCTTTCAGTTTTTTCTACCAAAATCCACATTATATTCCATCTGCCATGTTCTCGCCCACTCACTGAGCCTGTCGAGATCCCCTTGAATAACAACAGAAAACACTGGAAAAACTCAGCAGGCCAGGCAACATCTGTAGAGAGAGAAACAGAGTCAACGTTTCGGGTCGAAACCCTTCGTCAGAGATCCCCTTGAAGCCTCTTCACATCCTCGTCGCGACTGACACTGCCACCTAGCTTTGTATCACCAGCAAATTTGGAAATGTTACATTTAGTCCCCTCATCCAAATCATTGATATAGATTGTGAATAGCTGGGGCCCAAGCACCGATCCTTGCGGTACCCCACTAGTCACAGCCTGCCATCCTGAAAAAGACCCGTTTATCCCTACTCTTTATTTTCTGTCTGTTAACCAATTCTCAATCCATGCTAGTATATTACCCCCAATTCCATGTGCCCTAATTTTTGTCTTGAATGGATCAGCCGCAAGCTGGCTTTTTATAGGCCCGAATGGAGCATTCCTGCTTCTCCTAGGACCACAAAAATAAAACCTCAAAGTTTCCTTAGCCTTTATTTGAATGGACTGAATGGTCCCTTTATGGACCGGTGGTTAGGCCGCTATATGACTGGCACAACTAGACGAAGTGTGAGTAGTGCATGCTCTGCTCATTTGTACCTGAATTTTGCAATCGGGGTCCTACAACCCAGATTTGCAACTTTAAGCAGGCTTACGCCTGCTTCAGGTGGGCAGGCTGATTGCCCATTTACAGTCCTGCTTGAATATTACATCAGGTGGGCCTTGGGCATCAAAGGGGTGGCAGGTGCCCCATCTGATTTTTCAACTGCCAGTGAACCGATTTTCAGGCGCAAAATGGTCGGTCGTGAGTTGAATTCCTCTCCCAAGGTATCTTGTCCAAAAGTAAATAAATAACAGGGCACATCTACAAGGGGAATCATGATTAGCTGGAAGTCCGGCAGGGAGTGACTCCCAACCACCCTGACCCCACCAAATTTTTGGGGGTCAGGTTAATTTAAATAATTTAGGCGGACTCCTGGCAATATTCCTGCCACTGACTGGAGGGGATGAACAGCACTTTCAAGGGCCAATCATCATTAGAAGACTGTTTCTTTGGATTTGAAATAGGCTTACAAATTAGTGGACAATATCTGAGAGGATGGAGCCTCCAAGCCTTTCGAGAATGTAGTGAAGTGTGGTTGGTCCAAATAAGACTAATGAGAAAGGCCCTCTTTGAAGACAGTGGGGAGAAAGCCCTGAAGACTTATTACCCAGTGAACATAAGAACGTAAGAATTAGGAGCAGGAGTAGGTCATACGGCCCTTTGAACCTGCTTTGCCATTCAATAAGATCATGGCTGATCTTCGACCTCGACTCCACTTTCCTGCCCAATTCCCATACCCCTTGATTCACCTAGAGTCCAACAATCTATCTATCTCAGCCTTCAATATACTCAATGACTCAGCATCCACAGCCCTTTGGGGTAGAGAATTCCAAAGATTCACAACCCTCTTGAGTTGTTGTGCATGCTTTTGGCAAGGTTTGGAAATGGCTTGAAGTGGCATGACTGGGTTCTGTGTGAGTTGATGTGCACAGAGAAGAGCCTCCTGAGAAGGCCTCTCTGTAACGCAGCATTGTGCAGCATGCAGCACGTCACCACTAACCCAGAGATCTTAGACTGACTGTAAAGTAGAACACCTCCAAACCAATCCAGGCACCTGAAGTGTGCCTTAAAATCTGAATAATGTGCTCTATGATGGCAAAATTGACCTCGTTATAGCCAAACTCAGCTAGTGTTCATGTAAGGTTTTCAATATGGCTCTTAAACATTGCAAATCTGGTGCTATAGAGTTATTCAGCATACAGCATGACGTAAGAAAACTACTAAGCACTTGGTTTGAGTATAAAACAAGGCTTTAATCAACTGTTTCACAACCATGAGTTTCTAGTTACATCACTAGTTCCTGGTTACAAAAACGTCCTGAGCAAGCTGGGCCCACGCCCGGGTATTTATACTTTCCTTGGACGGCGCCACCAGCTGGCCGTCCAGTGTTATCTCATGAGTCATTTCTACATGAATGGTAAGATTCATGACACAGCACATGTAATAATACTTAAGCATACACTTAAAGGTTGTACTTACAACCACACCTAATGATGGTTGGTTGGGGTTTCAAACATATAACAGTTCTGAGTTCAGTTATCTTAGACCTTTACGAATCCAAATACTCATTACAAACAACTGTTTTTTACACTTTTATCTTACTCCTTCTACATGACAATCCACACAATTCTGTATGACATAATTATATAACAGTTAAAATACAATTCCATTAGGAGAATTTAATTGTCTTATCCTCCTGTCTTTCGGATGAGACGTTAAACCGAGGCCCTGTCTGCCCTCTCAGGTGGACGTAAAATATCCCAAGGCACTATTTCGAAGAAGAGCAGGGGAGTTCTCCCCGGTGTCCTGGCCAATATTTATCCCTCAATCAACATCACTAAAACAGATAATCTAATCATTATCACATTGCTGTTTGTGGGAGCTTGCTGTGCGCAAAGTGGCTGCCACGTTTCCCACATTGCAACAGTGACTACACCCCAAAAGTACTTCATTGGCTGTAAAGCACTTTGATAGGTCTGGTGGTTGTGAAAGGCGCGATATAAATGCAAGTCTTTCTTTTATCCATAACCAGTATTCCTTACTTAACAAGTTCTTTGTTATCTTATCGATAGTTTCACTTTTGTTCCATATAATTGCAATTTACCAAGTGAAACCTTTAATTATAAGTCTAAGTCTGTCTTTTTTTCTGTATCGTTTGTATCAATTAAAAAGATGATGTATGCCAGGATGTTTTCCTTTGCCAAACTAACTTATTTTCCAGTGCTTGCTATCAAATGATTAAACATCTCTGCTTTAATTAAGTCTCCTATTACTTCATCCTGAAACTGGCCATTTCTGCAGGGTCAGCCTTGGCCCAATAGCCCAGTGGTAATTAACTTGCCTTATATTTCCCTACTTAACAGGTAAAGACTAACGGTTAACATTACCACAATATAAAGAGAAATCAATAGTAGAACATTAGAAGACTTCAGGACCGTCTGATTAACCCTTTCCTTACACTAGTGTCCTTGGAATTTGTACAGGTGTCATCTACACACTTGCCTTTCTAGTGGAAGAAGTGCAGGCATGCTAGACTGCCTTAAAATGAAGGGATTATGGATGCTGCCAAAAAATAGAGTATATACTTGTGTGATGTGATGCTGCTGGTCACAAGCTAGTGGGGCATGGAGCAAGTGGAACCCTTTCCTCTTGATGTAGATGATGGAATGTGGGTGAAATCTATGGCTCCTTTTTACTTTGGAAAATCCCATCACCCTGTAACTAACAGTGCATTGTTGTACGAGTGCCGGTTGTCTATGGGGAGCAAGCAATACATGTGTGATCTCAAGCAAACAGTGCATCTGTGATTTTCTAGGTGCAGTTATGTACAGCTCATTTAACTAATGTCCTCTGAGGCAGGCTGAAATGACCCAATAGCATAAAAATTCAGGGCAGTCGTGGCCTTGAATGCCACTGGCAGTGCAGAGCCTAAAGTGGAGATGGGTTGCAGGTCATATTACAGCGTTTGGCATAACTCATTGATGGCTTCTCTTATGATCTACAATCTCTGCATGCACTTCTCCTGGGTTAGGTGAAATTAGAAGTACCTTTGTCTGTATATTCTGGAACGGGAGTACCACTTGGTTTATGTCATTCTCCTCCCGTGGTGCCTTACCAGTCTGTCCTATCATCTTCTTCCTCTTCCCTCTAGAACAGTGGTGGGCAAAATACGACCCACGGGCCATATCCAGCCTGTCAAGTCAATCTATCCGGCCTGCTGGATGGGACAGAAATAGAACACAAGCCGGAGTTCGAGCTGCACATTAGCCTATCCACTTTCACTTCTCATGGGTCAGAGATGGACCCGAACTGCAGCAAGGGAACACACAGTAATACTTGATTCAATTTATCAATTTGCAAAAGTGATTCTCCCTGCCCCAATCTTAAAAGGATCTATCCAGCAATTTAGGGCCCCAATGGCGTACGTCCATACCCAGAATGCACAGTGTTCTTGAAAATATATATATATTTTTTATTCGATTATGAGATGTGGGTGTCGCTGGCAAAGCCAGCATTTATTGCCCATCCCTAATCACTCTTGAGAAGGTGGTGGTGAGCCGCCTTCTTGAACCGCTGCAGTTCATGTGGTGAAGGTACTCCCAACAGTGCTGTTAAGTAGGGAGTTCCAGGATTCTGACCCAGCGACAATGAAGGATCGGCGATATACTTCTAAGTCAGGATGGTGTGTGACTTGGAGGGGAACTTGGAGGTGGTGGTGTTCCCATGCGCCTGCTGCCCTTGTCTTTCTAGGTGGAAGAGGTCATGGGTTTGGGAGTTGCTGTTGAAGAAGCCTTGGCGAGTTGCTGCAGTGCATCTTGTAGATGGTACACACTGCAGCCACGGTACACCGGTGGTGGAGGGAGTGAATGTTTAAGGTGGTGGATGGGTTGCCAATCAAGTGGGCTGCTTTGTCCTGGATGGTGTCGAGCTTCTTGAGTGTTGTTGGAGCTGCACTGATCTAGGCAAGTGGAGAGTATTCCATCACACTCCTTACTTGTGCCTTTTAGATGGTGGGGAGGCTTTGGAGAGTCAGGAGGTGAGACACTCGCCACAGAATACCTTGCCTCTGACCTGCTCTTGTTGTCACAGTATTTATGTGGCTGGTCCAGTTAAGTTTCTGGTTAATGGGGACCCCCAGGATGTTGATGGTGGGGGATTCGGCGATGATAATGCTGCTGAATGTCAAAGGGCAGTGGTTAGACTCTCGCTTGTTGGAGATAGTTATTGCCTGGCACTTCTGTGGCATGAATGTTAGCTGCCACTTATCAGCCCAAGCCTGAATGTCGTCCAGGCCCTATCCATTTTAGTGTCGAGTCATGGCTGCTCATCTCCATGACTCTTTTGGTACCCACAGTATGACAGCAGGGGAGTTCTCATCGCCGTCTTAGACATGGGAATGGATCCCGGAGCACAAAGACTCCAGGTAACGATTGCAGTTCAGGCCTTGTGAAGTCTTGGGCTCCCGTACTCAGCACACTAAAAAGAGAACACCTCTCGCAGCAGAGCCTCGAGCCTTGGGCAGACTCAAGCCACGTAGAATTTCAGTTCAACATGTAATCAATCGATGAATCATTTCATTCACTTAGTAATGGGAGGTTTTACTATTTTACACTACAATTTGTGTATTTAAGATAGTATCTGAATTTATGTTTATGCAATGATCCCTCTCATTTTCTTTTTGTGCGTGGTCCCTTTAAATTTGCTGCACAGCCGCGCATGCATAGTATCTCTTCCAGCGGCAGGAGCTGGAGAGCGGCCTGCAAGGGACCACGCGATTGGTGCGTGACCGCGCGGCCTCGCGATTGGTGCATGGCCACGCACCTTAGGGGGAACATTGGTGTGTGGCTCTCAGCTGCTCACCAAAACTTGTTAAGTGGTCCTCCAGCCCAAATAATTGCCCACCCCTGCTCTAGAAACACATTCAGGGGTATTCCCAACGGAGGACTCATTGTGGCTTTTTTTAAATGGGAAAAAATAGGAGTCTTACAGGAGAAGACACAAAGGGAGATGTAGAAACAATTGTTACTCTGAAAAACCAAAACAGAATTAAGAAATAAACATTTTAGACTTGCTATACCTGCTGTGGCCCTTCTGTTGTTAACTTAGAACTTACCAATGCTAAACAGCACCCACTAGACCTCTACCTCCAAGTCTTCTTTAATTACCTTTTTGGCCTTTCGATGTGCTTGCTGCCTATCCAATTCAGATCCTGGATGGAGGGTTATTTAAATAATTAGGGTGGATGCCAGGGCCATTTAAACTGCTGGTGGCCATCTCAGCTAGGGGTGAAGGTAAATTGTAGTGTCGGCTGAAGATATGAGAGAGAAAAAAAAATCTTGAAAGTTGACATTTTTTAATTTGCCACTTTGATCAATACAATGAATCACTCTGTGGTCCTTTAAAATGTAACCGTTTGTCATCTTGTAATTTGCACCTTATTATAATATGCGTTCCCTTGTTTGGGTAATCATATTATATATTCAATATTACTTGCAGCTGGAAATCCCAGAAGTTGTGGTGGGTGGCAGGGAACTGATAAAATAGCTCCACACCTGATTTTCTTTGCCCACACATAACTGAAGAAGAAAATAATCTACCTCCTTATCTTTAGAATTCTAGTGCAAAATGCACCAACTGAAGTGTCAAAAGTTAATTTTTTTGAAGAAGCATAGACCACAGACAGCTTAGATGTACAGTTTTCAAATGTCTAAAATTACCAGGACACGGATTGACACACTAGATTAAGTCAATATTGTAAAATATTCAGACTGACAATTCTAAAGGGAGTGCAGGAACAGAGAGACCTGGAGGTATATGTGCACAAATTGTTGAAGGTGGCAGGGCACGTTGCGAAAGCGGTTAAAAAAGCATACGGGATCCTGGGCTTCATAAATAGAGGCATAGGGCTGGATTTTCATTCAGAAGTCGGGACTACAACTTTCGGGTTGTAGTCCCGCCTCCATCGAGATGTGGCCAATCCACGCGATTTTCACTTGATTGACCTTGTTGAGCCCACCCAGCGGGCTCAGCAGGCCAATTAAGGGCCACCTGGCAACAGGTGACGTCACAGACTGAAATTTCATCTGTCAAGACGTGTTGACAGATGAAATATCAGTGTTTCACAGCTGTTTGAAGCTGTCAAACACTGACAGTCTTACTTCTAACCTGAGTCTTTCTACACAGACTGAGTTAGAAATCTCGCCGGCACTGAAAGCTGCAGGCTGTCACTTTTGACAGCTCGCGGCCATTCTGCTTTCTGTGCCGGCTGAATGATGGACTCCCGAAACATAGAGGAAGGAAGGCTGTAAAGGTAAGTACAGGTAATTTAAACTTCTTTACACACTTTAGACACACCAAACACACTTACCTTTGCACTCATGCACCCATCACTCACCTGAACACCGACATCTTGACCCCTCCAAGTCCTTCAACCTGACGGCCCGACTCCTCTAACTTGGCGTGGTTTGGAGCCGTCGGGAATCCCACACGACAACCTTCAAAATAGGGATTAGGCTAAAAACTGCCTGTTAATTACCTGTTAACAGGCAGTTAATTGGCACTAATCCCTTCCCGCCTCGGGTCGGCGGGTCCCAGTGCGGAGCCCCGCCTCCTTTGAAACTTATGTGGAGGCGGGTTTTGGGCGGGATGGTGTCGGGACCCCCGAATTCGGGATTTTAGCCCCCCGCACGCCTAAAAGCCTGCCTCACGGCACACTGAAAATCGACCCCATAGAGTACAAAAGCAAGGAAGTTATGATGAATCTTTATAAAACACTGGTTCTACCTCAACTGGAGTATTGTGTCCAATTCTGATCACCGCACTTTAGGAAGGATATGAAGGCTTTGGAGAGGGAGCAGAAAAGATTTACAAGAATGATTCCAGGGATGAGGGACTTCAGTTACATAGATAGACTGGAGAAGCTGAGGTTGTTCTCCTTAGAGCAGAGAAGGTTGAGAGGAGATTTGATAGAAGTATTCAAAATCATGACAGGTCTAGACAGAGTAGATAGCGAGAAACTGTTCCCATTGGCGGAAGGGCCGAGAACCAGAGGGCACAGATTTAAGGCGATTGGCAGAAGAACCAAAGGCGACATGAGGAAAAACATTTTTACGTAGCGAGTGGTTAGGATCTGAAATGCAATGCCTGAAAGGATGGTGGTGATGGAGGGAGATTGAATTGTGGCATTCAAAAGGGAATTGGAAAAGTTCCTTTAGGAAAAAGATTTGCAGGGCTACGGGGAAAGGGCGGGGGAGTGGAGACTAGCTGAAGTGCTCTTGCAAAGAGCAGGCACGAATGGCCTCCTTCTGTGCTGTAACCATTCTATGAGAGGAAACTCAAGTACAACTAAACGCACCAGACAAGTAAGAACTTTCGAGGAACGCATCAAGTTTCCCTCCAGAACCTATTGCCGGCTGCAACAGTCGGTTGGCAATGGTGCAGCCATAATCAGGTTTCGGAAAGAAACATCATCCGTGGCCGAGGAAGGAGGGATTCGGACACCAGTTCAGCAGCCGGGGCAGGAGCCTGAGCTGCGGGGCTGGCGCGGGGCCCGGGACACAGGAGGAGCAGCGCGTGCTGCAGGTGAGGCGGCAGCGTTGGTGCGGCTCGCGCTACACTGCTCACCTTTCTTTACCGGACTCTGTCCTTGCTGGGTTTTTTTTGCAGCTGACTCCCACTCTGCGTGACCGGTGTTTACGGAGCGATGCGCTGCAGCGGAGGAGCCGGAGAATCGCAGAGCGCAGCCCTGCCGCCCTGGGAACTCGCCTTCTACCTCGCTATCACCGTCGGATTCCACTTTTACTCCTTCCACGAGGTGTACAAAGTCTCCAGAAGTAAGAGCGCTTCCTGTCCCAGGCGAAGAGATGCCATGCACTCCTTGTTTATATCTGCTGCGCTGCGTAAAAGTAACTTTAAATTTTTTAAAAAGTTGCAGACAATTTTTATATTGTCTCTCCCAATAAACATTCAAAATGTAGGATCAAAATGAGCAGTCAAAACATTCCAGAGGAAAGATGAAAAATAAATCCAAACGCCTGGAAATCTGAACTAAGAACTGAAAATGCTGTAAAGTACAAGAGACAAATACACAAGTCGGCCAGCATCTGTAAAGAAAACTTAGGAATGGTCTGTGCTCAAAATACTTTTCACTTTATTGCTGCTCGCTCCCTATATTTGATGGACCAAATGTAATATATCCAAGTTTGCTGATACAAAGCTGGGTGGGAATGTAAGTTGTGAAGCGGACGCAAGGAGGCTTCAAGGGGATATAGACAAGCCGAGTGGGCAAAAACATGGCAAATGGAATATAATGTGGAGAAATGGGAAGTTAGCCGCTTTGGTAGGAAAAATAGAAAAGCAGAGTATTTTTTAAATGGTGAGAGATTAGGAAATGTTGGTGTTCAGAGAGACGGAGAGAGCAATGAATTAGGAAAGCAAATGGTATGTTGGCCTTTATTACAAGAGGATTTGAATATAAGAGTAAAGATGTCTTACTGCAATTATATAGGCCCTGGTGAGATCACACCTGGAGTATTGTATATAGTTTTGGTCTCCTTACCTAAGGTAGGATATACTTGTCATAGAGGGAGTGCAACGAAGGTTCACCAGACTGATTCCAGGGATGGGGGGGTTGTCCTATGAGAAGAGATTGAGTAGACTAGGCCTATATTCTCTCGTGTTTAGAAGAATGAGAGGTGATCTCATTGAAACTCATTTCCAATCCTCTCTGGCTACAGGTGTGGTGCTGGAGGACTGCTAATGTGGTACTGTTCTTTAAAAAGGGAGAAAGGCATAGACCGAGTAATTACAGGCCAGTCAGCCTAACCTCGGTGGTGGGAAAAGTATTGGAAAAAATTCTGAGGGACAGGATAAATCTTCATTTAGAAAGACACGGATTAATCAGGGACAGTCAGCATGGATTTGTTAAAGGAAGGTCGTGTCTAACTAACTTGATTGAATTTTTTGAGGAGGTAACAAGGAGGGTCGATGAGGGTAGTGCATTTGATGTAGTCTATATGGATTTTAGCAAGGCTTTTGATAAGGTCCCGCATGGCAGACTTGTCACGAAATTAAAAGTCCATGGGATCCAAGGGAAAGTGGCAAGTTGGATCCAAAATTGGCTCAGAGGCAGGAACCAATGGGTAATGATTGAAGGGTGTTTTTTTGACACGAAGGCTGTTTCCAGTGGGGTTCCGCAAGGCTCCGCACTGGGCCCTTTGCTTTTTGTGGTATAGATCAATGATTTGTACTTCAATGTAGGAAGTATGATTAAGAAGTTTGCAGATGATACAAAAATTGGCCGTGTGGTTGAAAATGAAGTAGAAAGCTGTAGACTGCAGCAAGATTTCAATGGACTGGCCAGGTGGGCAGAACAGTGGCAAATGGAATTCAATCTGGAGAAGTGTGAGGTAATGCATTTGGGGAAGGCTAACGAGGCAAGGGTAGGACACTGAGAAGTGCAGAGGATCAGAGGGACCCTGGAGTGCATGTCCACAGATCCCTGAAGGTAGCAGGACAGGTAGATAAGGTGGTTAAGAAGGCATACGGAATGCTTGCCTTTATTAACCGAGTCATGGAATATAAGAGCGGGGAGGTTAAGCTTCGACTGTATAGAACACTAGTTAGGCCGCAGCTAGAATACTGCATGCAGCTCTGGTCACCACATTACAGGAAGGATGTGATTGCACTAGAGAGGGTGCAGAGGAGATTTACGAGGATGTTGCCTGGGCTGGGGAATTTTAGCTATAAGGAAAGACTGGATAGGCTGGAATTGTTTTCTTTGGAACAGAGGAGGCTGAGGGGAGATTTAATTGAGGTGTATAAAATTATGAGGGGCCTAGATAGAGTGGAGAGGAAGGACCTATTTCCCTTAGCAGAAGGGTCGATAACCAGGAGGCATAGATTTAAAGTAATTGGTAGGAGGTTTAGAGGGGATTTGAGGAGAATTTTTTTCACCCAGAGGGTGGTGGGGGTCTGGAACTCACTGCCTGAAAGGGTGATAGCGGCAGAGACCCTCATCACATTTAAAAAGTACTTGGATATGCACTTGAAGTGCCGTAACCTACAAGGCTACGGACCAAGTGCTGGAAAGTGGGATTAGGGTGGATAGCTCTTTGTCAGTTGGCACGGACAAGATGGGCCAAATGGCCGCCTCCTGTGCTGTAAATTTCTATGATTCTATGATGAAACATACAACATTCTTACAGGGCTTGGACAGGGTAGATGCAGGGAGGATGTTTCCCCTGGCTGGGGAGTCTAGAACCAGGGGCCACAGTCTCAGAATAAGGGGTCAGCCATTTAGGACTGAGATGAGGAGAAATTTCTTCACTCAGAGGGTGGTGAATCTTTGGAATTCTCTGCCCCAGAGGGCTGTGGAGGCGCAGTTGTTGAGTATATTCAAGACAGAGATCGATAGATTTATGGATATTAAGGGAAGCAAGGGTTATGGGGATAGTGCAGGAAAGTGGAGTTGAGGTAGAAGATCAGCCATGATCTTATTGAATGGTGGAGCAGGCTCGAAGGGCCAAATGGCCTACTCCTACTCCTATTTCTTATGTTCTTGTATTTCTAGCATTTTCCAGTCTTTACTAGCAATAACGATATGAGCATTGATTTTAGCTACTCTTTGTTACTGCCTGAACTGCTGGGAAAGGGAGAACAATGGAACAGCAGACTTTTGTTGCCATGACATTCTATGCAAATAAGGAAAAAAGATCTTGCATTTATATAGTGCATTTCTTATTCTCGTGACATACCCAAAGTGCTTTATAACCAATGAATTCGTTTAGAAGAGCAGTAATGGTTTTGTAGGTAAATGCAGCAGATAAACGAGTAATCAGTTTGATGTCGCTTTACAGCACCAAAAATGGTGTACACGTGCCCAAACATGACAAGCCACACTCAGTCTATGAACCAACTGGTAAGAGGAAACGTCAAGGCTCTATACTAGTGTTACCTATTGAGAATGTGATCATATCTACAGAGAGCCGAAGCAATAGGCAACATTACCCCAAAACTGTTAATCATCACTGCAGTTTCACACATGAAGCAACAGCAGGAGAGTTTCCTCCCGTAGAAATGAGCGCGGCAGTAAGAATGTAACTGAGGATATGAGAATTCTACATGCAGACATCATTGATGCATACGTAAATGTCAAAAGCTATGTCAAACCCACATTGACCATACAGATGCAAAAGTCTTGCTTGTTATCACTGCAGAAAGAATTGAATGCAAAGAGAAAGAGGATACACGTATGTATAAACTAGTTATCCACTCAGGCAAGGCAAGGCAATGGTGAATAAACTGTTCAGATTGCCCGTAGTGCTAACTGATGATGCCAATGGGTCAGCCGTGGCTCAGTGGGTAACACCCTTGCCTTTGAGTCAGAAGGTTGTGGGTTCAAGTCCCACTGCAGAGACTTGTGCACAAAAATCTAGGCTGACACTCCAGTGCAGTACTGAGGGACTGCTGCACTGTCAGAGATGCTGTCTTTCAGATGAAACGTTAAACTGAGGCCCCATCCACTCTCGGGTGGGCGTAAAAGATCCCATGGCACTATATCGAGGAAAAGCAGGGGAGTTATCCCCGGTGTCTTGGCCAATATTTATCCCTCAATCAACATCACTAAAACATATTGAGGGAGAAATTGAGTATAGCCCCGTTTGGGGCGCCAGCCTCGCCAGGGCGCTAAAAGTAGCACCCCGGAAACATTTGCCCCCCACCGGAAATTGAGTTGTTGCGCCCCAAAGGGAAGTGCGGTGCTACTGGAGGTGCCCCGCATCCCTCTTGGGGCGCTGCGAGTGAATATCGTGGCACAACGTGCCGCGGTATTGCAGGCCTTCCTCCCCTTCTTAAAGGGGAGGGGCCTTGTGCAGCGCGATCTGGGGTCCAGCTGGGAGTGGGAGTGCAGGCAAAAGAGCCCGGCACCGAGGAGAAGTGCCGGACTCTTGGAGCGCAGCCGGCACTCGGTTGGGGGGGGGGGGGAGCGCAGGCAGGTGCTGGCAGGCGGCCAACAACAAAAATGGCCGCCCTGCACCTCGCCTTTAATTTGCGCATCCCTGGCCGCAGGTAGGCCCCCCTGAACCCGTCGGACATTGCGTCCGGCGGTAAATCGGGGCGCTGCCAAATATTGCGGCCGGGGCATCAGCGGGGTGCTGCGCACACCGATGATGTCGGCAGCGGCGCAGCGCTAACGGTTAGCGCCACCACTAACGTCCCGCGGAATTTAGCGGGAGGCGTGGGCAGTGCCGCGCCCGGGCGCCAGTTGGCTTGCGACCCACTTAGCGCCCTCTTAAGGCGCTAACGGGTGGCGCAACCTACTGAATTTCTCCCCCATTATGTGGTCATTATCACATTGCTGTTTGTGGGAGCTTGCTGTGCGCATATTGGCTGCTGCGTTTCCTACATTACAACAGTGACTATACTTCATTGGCTGTAAAGTGCTTTGGGACGTCCTGAGATTGTGAAAGGTGCTATATAAATGCAAGTCTTTTTTCTTTTCAATGTGCAGTCTCTCTGTCTCTCCAGATCCAACTGGGTTCGAAGTAGGCCTAAGCCCACAGCACAAACGTACTCGCTAACAGTCCCACTCATAGGATTGCTGGTATGGGAAATGAAAAATATATCATACTTGTACACCCTTTTAAGGCTAGGAATGAAGCATATTGCTCCGATAAGGTTTTAAAAATCTTTACTCTGCATGCAGTCATGCTGCACTTGACCTGCAAGTGCTTGATGCAAACAGCGGGGTGTCTGAAAGGGGAAAGGATTCCATTTTTGAGTGTTAATATCCTTCCCCATGATGAAAATTCATAAAGAGAAAATTGTTATTTTAACATTCAAGTACTTTATACGTTATTTAGAGAACTGAAATAATCCTGTAGATCAGTATTTATGCTGTACGTTTACTTGAAACCTGAAAGTTTCATAGGACATTACGTTTGACATGATCTTTGCATATTATGTCATTTTAAAAACAGCCAGAGCTTGTACTTCTCACCGTTGTATAGATATATGCATCCATTTTTGGTGCCGTAACACTCTTGGAAATATTAATAGCATTTCAGTGGTAAAATAAAATGAATGATTTTTATTCCATTGGGATAAATTCTTCCATTAAATAAAATTGCAAACACTACAAATAAGAATGAATTTACAATCTCACTACACATTGCAGAGAGGATATCCTCCCCTATTGTGATCCAAGAAATGCTTTAGGATGCAATACATTTCAGAAAATCAATTTGAATAAAAACATACACAGGTGTGTACTGCAATACACAGGAACCCTTCATAACCTTGCCTAACAAAAATCAGTCAATGTCAGTTTTTAAATGTTCAGTTGACCTAACCTTAATGGCTTTTTGTAGCACCCTTTGTGTGCTTTCTGACATCACCCCTGAATGGGCTAGATCTAATTTTAAGGTTCTGCTCACTGTTTCCTCTAAGCTGCACAGCTGCGTGCGCGCTCACTAATCCCCGAGCTCCCGTGCAGTTCAATTGAAAAGCCGAGCTGAGAACTGGACAGTAGCTGGAGCGGGGAAGGGGCCCAATACACAATGGGCCCAGGAATCCAGACAGTTGCTTGCAAGTCTTGCAGAGTCCGAGCCGATCCCAATTGCAGCTCTTGACGTGTGTGTTCCGATGGTTGATGGGTTTTTGTGTAACATCAAGATGGGTTTGGTTTTCTCCCTTGAACTTTGACCTTTCAGCGGGAGAATCCCCCTGCACTCTGATTATTTGCCTTTCAGCCTTCTGTGCTTGCTCGCAGTATACCGGAGACGCGCAGTGCCCAGTTGGGCGATGCTTTCGTTGGCTCTATACAGAAGTCAGGAGATCTGTTGGTGGCCGGTGGGGGGAAGATTGAGGATCGAAAGGGGAGAGGGAGTCAGAGACTTAGGGGGGAGAGAGAGGGAGACTTTGGGGGGAGAGAGAGCGGGAGACTGAGGGGGGAGAGAGAGAGGGAGACTGAGGGGGGAGAGGGAGACTGAGGGGGGGAGAGAGAGAGAGGGAGACTGAGGGGGGGGGAGAGAGAGAGGGAGACAGGGGGGGGGAGAGAGAGAGGGAGACTGAGGGGGGGGAGAGAGAGAGGGAGACTGAGGGGGGGAGAGAGAGGGAGACTGAGGGGGGGAGAGAGAGGGAGACTGGGGGGGAGAGAGGGAGACTGAGGGGGGGAGAGAGGGAGACTGAGGGGGAGGAGAGAGGGAGACTGAGGGGGGGAGAGAGGGAGACTGAGGGGGGAGAGAGAGGGAGACTGAGGGGGGGAGAGAGAGAGGGAGACTGAGGGGGGGAGAGGGAGACTGAGGGAGGAGAGAGAGAGGGAGACTGAGGGAGGAGAGAGAGAGGGAGACTGAGGGGGGGGAGAGAGAGGGAGACTGAGGGGGGAGAGCGAGGGAGACTGAGGGGGGGAGAGAGAGAGGGAGACTGAGGGGGGAGAGAGAGAGGGAGACTGAGGGGGGGAGAGAGAGAGGGAGACTGAGGGGGGGGAGAGAGAGAGGGAGACTGAGGGGGGGGGGAGAGAGAGAGGGAGACTGAGGGGGGGGGAGAGAGAGAGGGAGACTGAGGGGGGGAGAGAGAGAGGGAGACTGAGGGGGGGAGAGAGAGGGAGACTGAGGGGGGGAGAGAGAGGGAGACTGAGGGGGGGGAGAGAGAGGGAGACTGGGGGGGAGAGAGGGAGACTGAGGGGGGAGAGAGAGGGAGACTGAGGGGGGAGAGAGAGGGAGACTGAGGGGGGGAGAGAGAGAGGGAGACTGAGGGGGGGAGAGGGAGACTGAGGGGGGGAGAGGGAGACTGAGGGGGGAGAGGGAGACTGAGGGAGGAGAGAGAGGGAGACTGAGGGGGGGAGAGAGAGGGAGACTGAGGGGGGGAGAGCGAGGGAGACTGAGGGGGGGAGAGAGAGAGGGAGACTGAGGGGGGGGAGAGAGAGAGGGAGACTGAGGGGGGGGAGAGAGAGAGGGAGACTGAGGGGGGGAGAGAGAGAGGGAGACTGAGGGGGGGGAGAGAGAGAGGGAGACTGAGGGGGGGGAGAGAGAGAGGGAGACTGAGGGGGGGGAGAGAGAGAGGGAGACTGAGGGGGGGGGGAGAGAGAGAGGGAGACTGAGGGGGGGAGAGAGAGAGGGAGACTGAGGGGGGGAGAGAGAGGGAGACTGAGGGGGGGGAGAGAGAGGGAGACTGGGGGAGAGAGAGGGAGACTGGGGGGGAGAGAGGGAGACTGAGGGGGGAGAGAGAGGGAGACTGAGGGGGGGAGAGAGAGAGGGAGACTGAGGGGGGGAGAGGGAGACTGAGGGGGGGGAGAGGGAGACTGAGGGGGGGAGAGGGAGACTGAGGGGGGAGAGGGAGACTGAGGGGGGAGAGGGAGACTGAGGGGGGAGAGGGAGACTGAGGGGGGAGAGGGAGACTGAGGGGGGAGAGGGAGACTGAGGGGGGAGAGGGAGACTGAGGGAGGAGAGAGAGGGAGACTGAGGGGGGGAGAGAGAGGGAGACTGAGGGGGGGAGAGCGAGGGAGACTGAGGGGGGGGGGAGAGAGAGAGGGAGACTGAGGGGGGGGGAGAGAGGGAGACTGAGGGGGGGAGAGAGAGAGGGAGACTGAGGGGGGGGAGAGAGAGAGGGAGACTGAGGGGGGGGGAGAGAGGGAGACTGAGGGGGGGAGAGAGAGAGGGAGACTGAGGGGGGGGGAGAGAGAGAGGGAGACTGAGGGGGGGGGAGAGAGAGAGGGAGACTGAGGGGGGGAGAGAGAGGGGAGACTGAGGGGGGAGAGAGAGAGGGAGACTGAGGGGGGGAGAGAGGGAGACTGAGGGGGGGAGAGAGAGAGGGAGACTGAGGGGGGGGAGAGAGAGAGGGAGACTGAGGGGGGGGGAGAGAGAGAGGGAGACTGAGGGGGGGGGGAGAGAGAGAGGGAGACTGAGGGGGGGAGAGAGAGAGGGAGACTGAGGGGGGGAGAGAGAGAGGGAGACTGAGGGGGGGAGAGAGAGGGAGACTGGGGGGAGAGAGAGGGAGACGGGGGGAGAGAGAGGGAGACTGAGGGGGGGGGAGAGAGAGGGAGACTGAGGGGGGGAGAGAGAGAGGGAGACTGAGGGGGGGGAGAGAGAGAGGGAGACTGAGGGGGGGAGAGAGAGAGGGAGACTGAGGGGGGGGGAGAGAGAGAGGGAGACTGAGGGGGGGGAGAGAGAGGGAGACTGAGGGGGGAGAGGGAGACTGAGGGGGGAGAGGGAGACTGAGGGGGGAGAGGGAGACTGAGGGGGGAGAGGGAGACTGAGGGGGAGAGGGAGACTGAGGGGGGAGAGGGAGACTGAGGGGGGAGAGGGAGACTGAGGGGGGGAGAGGGAGACTGAGGGGGGAGAGGGAGACTGAGGGGGGAGAGAGAGAGGGAGACTGGGGGGGAGAGAGGGAGACTGAGGGGGGGAGAGAGAGGGAGACTGAGGGGGGGAGAGAGAGGGAGACTGAGGGGGGGGAGAGAGAGGGAGACTGAGGGGGGGGAGAGCGAGGGAGACTGAGGGGGGAGAGAGAGAGGGAGACTGAGGGGGGGGAGAGAGGGAGACTGAGGGGGGGAGAGAGAGAGGGAGACTGAGGGGGGGGAGAGAGAGAGGGAGACTGAGGGGGGGGAGAGAGAGAGGGAGACTGAGGGGGGGAGAGAGAGAGGGAGACTGAGGGGGGGAGAGAGAGAGGGAGACTGAGGGGGGGGGAGAGAGGGAGACTGAGGGGGGGAGAGAGAGAGGGAGACTGAGGGGGGGAGAGAGAGAGGGAGACTGAGGGGGGGGAGAGAGAGAGGGAGACTGAGGGGGGGAGAGAGAGAGGAGACTGAGGGGGGGAGAGAGAGGGAGACTGGGGGGGAGAGAGAGGGAGACGGGGGGAGAGAGAGGGAGACTGAGGGGGGGAGAGAGAGGAGACTGGGGGGGAGAGAGGGAGACTGAGGGGGGAGAGAGAGGGAGACTGAGGGGGGAGAGAGAGGGAGACTGAGGGGGGGAGAGAGAGAGGGAGACTGAGGGGGGAGAGGGAGACTGAGGGGGAGAGGGAGACTGAGGGGGGAGAGGGAGACTGAGGGAGGAGAGAGAGGGAGACTGAGGGGGGGAGAGAGAGGGAGACTGAGGGGGGAGAGCGAGGGAGACTGAGGGGGGGGAGAGAGAGAGGGAGACTGAGGGGGGGAGAGAGAGAGGGAGACTGAGGGGGGAGAGAGAGAGGGAGACTGAGGGGGGAGAGAGAGAGGGAGACTGAGGGGGGGAGAGAGAGAGGGAGACTGAGGGGGGAGAGAGAGAGGGAGACTGAGGGGGGGAGAGAGAGGGAGACTGGGGGGGAGAGAGGGAGACGGGGGGAGAGAGAGGGAGACTGAGGGGGAGAGAGAGAGGGAGACTGAGGGGGGGAGAGAGAGGGAGACTGGGGGGGGAGAGAGAGGGAGACGGGGGGGAGAGAGAGGGAGACTGAGGGGGGGAGAGAGAGGGAGACTGGGGGGAGAGAGGGAGACTGAGGGGGGAGAGAGAGGGAGACTGAGGGGGGGAGAGAGAGAGGGAGACTGAGGGGGGAGAGAGAGAGGGAGACTGAGGGGGGAGAGAGAGAGGGAGACTGAGGGGGGGGAGAGAGAGGGAGACTGAGGGGGGAGAGGGAGACTGAGGGGGGAGAGAGAGGGAGACTGAGGGGGGGAGAGAGAGAGGGAGACTGAGGGGGGAGAGGGAGACTGAGGAGGGAGACTGAGGGGGGAGAGGGAGACTGAGGGGGGAGAGGGAGACTGAGGGGGGAGAGGGAGACTGAGGGAGGAGAGAGAGGGAGACTGAGGGGGGGAGAGAGAGGGAGACTGAGGGGGGGAGAGCGAGGGAGACTGAGGGGGGAGAGAGAGAGGGAGACTGAGGGGGGAGAGAGAGAGGGAGACTGAGGGGGGAGAGAGAGAGGGAGACTGAGGGGGGAGAGAGAGGGAGACTGAGGGGGGGAGAGAGAGAGGGAGACTGAGGGGGGGAGAGAGAGAGGGAGACTGAGGGGGGGGGAGGGAGACTGAGGGGGGGGAGAGAGGGAGACTGAGGGGGGGGAGAGAGGGAGACTGGGGGGAGAGAGGAGACTGAGGGGGGGGAGAGAGGGAGACTGAGGGGGGGAGAGAGAGGGAGACTGGGGGGAGAGAGAGGGAGACTGGGGGGGAGAGAGGGAGACTGAGGGGGGGAGAGAGAGGGAGACTGAGGGGGGGGAGAGAGAGAGGGAGACTGAGGGGGGGAGAGGGAGACTGAGGGAGGAGAGAGAGAGGGAGACTGAGGGGGGAGAGAGAGGGAGACTGAGGGGGAGAGGGGGAGACTGAGGGGGGGAGAGGGAGACTGAGGGAGGAGAGAGAGAGGAGACTGAGGGGGGGAGAGCGAGGGAGACTGAGGGGGGGAGAGAGAGAGGGAGACTGAGGGGGGGAGAGAGAGAGGGAGACTGAGGGGGAGAGGGAGACTGAGGGGGGGAGAGGGAGACTGAGGGGAGGAGAGAGAGGGAGACTGAGGGGGGGAGAGAGAGGGAGACTGAGGGGGGAGAGCGAGGGAGACTGAGGGGGGGAGAGAGAGAGGGAGACTGAGGGGGGAGAGAGAGAGGGAGACTGAGGGGGGAGAGGGAGACTGAGGGGGGAGAGGGAGACTGAGGGGGGAGAGGGAGACTGAGGGGGGAGAGAGAGGGAGACTGAGGGAGGGAGAGAGAGGGAGACTGAGGGGGGGAGAGAGAGGGAGACTGAGGGGGGGAGAGCGAGGGAGACTGAGGGGGGGGGAGGAGAGAGAGAGGGAGACTGAGGGGGGGGAGAGAGAGAGGGAGACTGAGGGGGAGAGAGAGGGAGACTGAGGGAGGAGAGAGAGAGGGAGACTGAGGGGGGGAGAGAGAGGGAGACTGAGGGGGGGAGAGCGAGGGAGACTGAGGGGGGGGGGGAGAGAGAGAGGGAGACTGAGGGGGGGAGAGAGAGAGGGAGACTGAGGGGGAGAGAGGGAGACTGAGGGGGGAGGGGAGAGAGAGGGAGACTGGGGGGAGAGAGGGAGACTGAGGGGGGGAGAGAGAGGGAGACTGAGGGGGGAGAGAGAGAGGGAGACTGAGGGGGGGAGAGGGAGACTGAGGGGGGAGAGGGAGACTGAGGGGGGGAGAGGGAGACTGAGGGGGGAGAGGGAGACTGAGGGGGGGAGAGGGAGACTGAGGGGGGAGAGGGAGACTGAGGGGGGGGAGAGGGAGACTGAGGGGGGGGGGAGAGGGAGACTGAGGGGGGGGGAGAGGGAGACTGAGGGGGGGGAGAGGGAGACTGAGGGGGGGGGAGAGGGAGACTGAGGGGGGGGAGAGGGAGACTGAGGGGGGAGAGGGAGACTGAGGGGGGAGAGGGAGACTGAGGGGGGAGAGGGAGACTGAGGGGGGGAGAGAGAGAGGGAGACTGAGGGGGGGGAGAGCGAGGGAGACTGAGGGGGGGAGAGAGAGAGGGAGACTGAGGGGGGGGGAGAGAGGAGAGGGAGACTGAGGGGGGGGAGAGAGAGAGGGAGACTGAGGGGGGAGAGAGAGAGGGAGACTGAGGGGGGGGAGAGAGAGGGAGACTGAGGGGGGAGGAGAGAGAGAGGGAGACTGAGGGGGGAGGAGAGAGAAGGGAGACTGAGGGGGGGGAGAGAGAGAGGGAGACTGAGGGGGGGAGAGAGAGAGGGAGACTGAGGGAGGAGAGGGAGACTGAGGGAGGAGAGGGAGACTGAGGGAGGAGAGAGGGAGACTGAGGGAGGAGAGAGGGAGACTGAGGGGGGAGAGGGAGACTGAGGGGGGGGGAGAGAGGGAGACTGAGGGGGGAGAGAGAGGGAGACTGAGGGGGGGAGAGAGTGAGGGAGACTGAGGGGGGGGAGAGAGGGAGACTGAGGGGGGGAGAGGGAGACTGAGGGGGGAGAGAGAGGGAGACTGAGGGGGGGGAGAGAGAGGGAGACTGAGGGGGGGAGAGAGAGGGAGACTGAGGGGGGAGAGAGAGGAGACTGAGGGGGGGAGAGAGAGAGGGAGACTGAGGGGGGGGGGAGAGAGAGGGAGACTGAGGGGGGGGAGAGAGAGAGGGAGACTGAGGGGGGAGAGAGAGAGGGAGACTGAGGGGGGGGAGAGAGAGGGAGACTGAGGGGGGGGAGAGCGAGGAGACTGAGGGGGGGAGAGAGCGAGGGAGACTGAGGGGGGGGAGAGAGCGAGGGAGACTGAGGGGGGGGGAGAGAGAGAGGGAGACTGAGGGGGGGGAGAGAGAGAGGGAGACTGAGGGGGGGGAGAGAGAGGAGGGAGACTGAGGGGGGAGAGAGAGAGGGAGACTGAGGGGGGAGAGAGAGAGGGAGACTGAGGGGGGGAGAGAGAGGGAGACTGAGGGGGGGAGAGAGAGAGGGAGACTGAGGGGGGGAGAGAGAGGGAGACTGAGGGGGGGAGAGAGAGGGAGACTGGGGGGGAGAGAGGGAGACTGAGGGGGGAGAGAGAGAGGGAGACTGAGGGGGGGAGAGAGAGGCTGAGGGGGGGGGAGAGAGAGGGAGACTGAGGGGGGGTAGAGAGAGAGGGAGACTGAGGGGGGGAGAGAGAGAGGGAGACTGGGGGGGGAGAGAGGGAGACTGAGGGGGGGAGAGAGAGGGAGACTGAGGGGGGGGAGAGAGAGAGGGAGACTGAGGGGGGGAGAGAGAGAGGGAGACTGAGGGGGGAGAGAGAGAGGGAGACTGGGGGGGAGAGAGAGAGAGACTGAGGGGGAGACTGAGGGAGGAGAGGGAGACTGAGGGAGGAGAGGGAGACTGAGGGAGGAGAGAGGGAGACTGAGGGGGGAGAGGGAGACTGAGGGGGGAGAGGGAGACTGAGGAGGGAGACTGAGGGAGGAGAGGGAGACTTTGCGGGGAGAGGGAGACTTTGGGGGAGAGAGAGCGGGAGACTGAGGGGGGGGGAGAGAGAGCGGGAGACTGAGGGGGGGGAGAGGGAGTGAGGGAGACTGAGGGGGAGAGAGGGAGACTGAGGGGCGAGAGGGAGACTGAGGGGGGGAGAGAGGGAGACTGGGGGGGGAGAGAGGGAGACTGGGGGGGAGAGAGAGAGGGAGACTGAGGAGGAGAGAGCGAGGGAGACTGAGGGAGGAGAGAGAGAGGGAGACTGAGGGAGGAGAGAGAGAGGGAGACTGAGGGGGGGGAGAGAGAGGGAGACTGAGGGAGGAGAGAGCGAGGGAGACTGAGGGAGGAGAGAGAGAGGGAGACTGAGGGAGGAGAGAGAGAGGAGACTGAGGGGGGGGAGAGAGAGGGAGACTGAGGGGGGAGAGAGAGGGAGACTGGGGGGGAGAGAGGGAGAGAGAGAGGGAGACTGAG